>NC_053399.1:79025152-79263291 GCF_905171765.1 Bufo bufo
CTGCTGGATCCCCGGTACAAAGACAATGTGCCCACCTTACTTCCTACACTGGAGCGTGATAGAAAGATGCGCGAGTACAAGCGCACGTTGGTAGACGCGCTACTGAGAGCATTCCCAAATGTCACAGGGGAAGCCCAAGGCGAAGGCAGAAGAGGAGCAAGAGGTCACCAACGCAGCTGTGTCACGGCCAGCTCCTCTGAGGGCAGGGTTAGCATGGCAGAGATGTGGAAAAGTTTTGTCACCACGCCACAGCTAACTGCACCACCACCTGATACGGAACGTGTTAGCAGGAGGCAACATTTCACTAACATGGTGGAACAGTACCTGTGCACACCCCTCCACGTACTGACTGATGGTTCGGCCCCATTCAACTTCTGGGTCTCCAAATTGTCCACGTGGCCAGAGCTAGCCTTTTATGCCTTGGAGGTGCTGGCCTGCCCGGCGGCCAGCGTTTTGTCTGAACGTGTATTCAGCACGGCAAGGGGCGTCATTACAGACAAACGCAGCCGCCTGTCTACAGCCAATGTGGACAAGCTGAAAAAAATGAACCAGGCATGGATCCCACAGGACCTGTCCATCCCTTGTGCAGATTAGACATTAACTACCTCCCCTTAACAATATATTATTGTACTCCAGGGCACTTCCTCATTCAATCCTATTTTTATTTTCATTTTACTATTATATTGCGGGGCAACCCAAAGTTGAATGAACCTCTCCTCTGTCTGGGTGCCGGGGCCTAAATATGTGACAGTGGCCTGTTCCAGTGGTGGGTGACGTGAAGCCTGATTCTCTGCTATGACATGAAGACTGATTCTGTGCTGACATGAAGCCAGATTCTCTGTTACAGGACCTCTCTCCTCTGTCTGGGTGCCGGGGCCTAAATACAGGGAGTGCAGAATTATTAGGCAAGTTGTATTTTTGAGGATTATTTTATTATTGAACAACAACCATGTTCTCAATGAACCCAAAAAACTCATTAATATCAAAGCTGAATATTTTTGGAAGTAGTTTTTAGTTTGTTTTTAGTTTTAGCTATTTTAGGGGGATATCTGTGTGTGCAGGTGACTATTACTGTGCATAATTATTAGGCAACTTAACAAAAAACAAATATATACCCATTTCAATTATTTATTTTTACCAGTGAAACCAATATAACATCTCAACATTCACAAATATACATTTCTGACATTCAAAAACAAAACAAAAACAAATCAGTGACCAATATAGCCACCTTTCTTTGCAAGGACACTCAAAAGCCTGCCATCCATGGATTCTGTCAGTGTTTTGATCTGTTCACCATCAACATTGCGTGCAGCAGCAACCACAGCCTCCCAGACACTGTTCAGAGAGGTGTACTGTTTTCCCTCCTTGTAAATCTCACATTTGATGATGGACCACAGGTTCTCAATGGGGTTCAGATCAGGTGAACAAGGAGGCCATGTCATTAGATTTTCTTCTTTTATACCCTTTCTTGCCAGCCACGCTGTGGAGTACTTGGACGCGTGTGATGGAACATTGTCCTGCATGAAAATCATGTTTTTCTTGAAGGATGCAGACTTCTTCCTGTACCACTGCTTGAAGAAGGTGTCTTCCAGAAACTGGCAGTAGGACTGGGAGTTGAGCTTGACTCCATCCTCAACCCGAAAAGGCCCCACAAGCTCATCTTTGATGATACCAGCCCAAACCAGTACTCCACCTCCACCTTGCTGGCGTCTGAGTCGGACTAGAGCTCTCTGCCCTTTACCAATCCAGCCACGGGCCCATCCATCTGGCCCATCAAGACTCACTCTCATTTCATCAGTCCATAAAACCTTAGAAAAATCAGTCTTGAGATATTTCTTGGCCCAGTCTTGATGTTTCAGCTTGTGTGTCTTGTTCAGTGGTGGTCGTCTTTCAGCCTTTCTTACCATGGCCATGTCTGTGAGTATTGCACACCTTGTGCTTTTGGGCACTCCAGTGATGTTGCAGCTCTGAAATATGGCCAAACTGGTGGCATCTTGGCAGCTGCACGCTTGACTTTTCTCAGTTCATGGGCAGTTATTTTGCGCCTTGGTTTTTCCACACGCTTCTTGCGACCCTGTTGACTATTTTGAATGAAACGCTTGATTGTTCGATGATCACGCTTCAGAAGCTTTGCAATTTTAAGAGTGCTGCATCCCTCTGCAAGATATCTCACTATTTTTGACTTTTCTGAGCCTGTCAAGTCCTTCTTTTGACCCATTTTGCCAAAGGAAAGGAAGTTGCCTAATAATTATGCACACCTAATATAGGGTGTTGATGTCATTAGACCACACCCCTTCTCATTACAGAGATGCACATCACCTAATATGCTTAATTGGTAGTAGGCTTTCGAGCCTATACAGCTTGGAGTAAGACAACATGCATAAAGAGGATGATGTGGTCAAAATACTCATTTGCCTAATAATTCTGCACGCAGTGTATGTGACAGTAGCCTTTTCCAGTGGTGGGTGACGTAAAGCCTGATTCTCTGCTATGACATGAAGACTGATTCTGTGCTGACATGAAGCCAGATTCTCTGTTACGGGACCTCTCTCCTCTGTCTGGGTGCCGGGGCCTAAATGTGTGACAGTGGCCTGTTCCAGTGGTGGGTGACGTGAAGCCTGATTCTCTGCTATGACATGAAGACTGATTCTGCGCTGACATAAGGCCAGATTCTCTGTTACGGGACCTCTCTTCTCTGCCTGGTGCCTGGGCCTAAATGTGTGACAGTGGCCTGTTCCAGTGGTGGGTGACGTGAAGCCTGATTCTCTGCTATGACATGAAGCCAGATTCTCTGCCATGGCATGAAGAGACTGATTCTCTGCTGACGTGAAGCCAGATTCTCTGCTATGGGACCTCTGTCCAATTGATATTGGTTAATTTTTATTTTTTTTATTTTTATTTTAATTCATTTCCCTATCCACATTTGTTTGCAGGGGATTTACCTACATGTTGCTGCCTTTTGCAGCCCTCTAGCTCTTTCCTGGGCTGTTTTACAGCCTTTTTAGTGCCGAAAAGTTCGGGTCCCCATTGACTTCAATGGGGTTCGGGCCGAAGTTCGAGTCGGGTTCGGATCCCGAACCCGAACATTTCCGGGAAGTTCGGCTTAACTTCTCGAACCCGAACATCCAGGTGTTCGCTCAACTCTACCTATGATCAACAACGTGTCAGCTTTCTGGATACCACTGTTTACAAAAAAGAAGGGGGCCAGTTGGGGACAGATCTTTTTCATAAAGAAACAGATAGGAATAGCATTCTCCATTTTGATAGTGCACACCCCCATCCTTTAAAAAAAGCTATCCCTAAATCTTAATTTTAGAGTGAGGCAGATAGTGTCTGACCAATCACTGAAACCACACATGGGGAGATGACTGGGGAGATGACTGACAGGTTCTGCAGAAAATGCAAAAGGTGCTGGGTTGGGACAGCAAGCTGCAGGAGAGTTATGAAGTCACCTTCCAATAGAGCAAGTGCACATGTCCCTCCAAGCAACAATGATTAACCATATATAATCTCAAGAAATATTTGGCCAGGAGTGATGTAGATTTGCACCAGACAGACGAGAGAAGGAATATAAACATTTCAAAAAAATTACTTGAAAAAGGAGCATTGTCTGCTCCGAAACGCGTTGTCAACCTTGATTAACGAGAAGTTTGAATTTAATAATCACCTGGTCGTTCAGTTGCGCCGATAGTGTCTCCACCAAGGGTGTGGACCTTTACACGGGCTCCATCCCTTCCAATATTAGTGCCAGTGACGTCACCGGGCTCACTGCTGGGCAGAAGCTTCCTCTTAGCTTTACCCATAGAGAGCCTGGTATGTTACCATATCTACAAAAAAAGTCTTTGCCCTGTGCGATTTATCGCAGGTCAAAGGAGAGCATCGGAGCATGAAATGCTCTGATGCTCATATCAGGGGGGCTGTCTGGGTGAAAATGGGGATAAGTCCGGGTTCAGCTTTAAACCCCGACAATCCCTCTTATTTTACTGTGTTTTCTGGTTTTAGAAACGTCCAACATGTGACCCTAGTTTTTTGCCTGAACGTATGAGAGGGCTAAGGAGTAAAATAGCATGTGCATTTGAAGCCCAATGTGGAGATTTACACCGTTTGTGCTGAAAATTGTAAAGGCTCCGAGGTGAAATAATAAATGGAACCCCTGTGAAGTGACCTCATTTTAGACAAACACATCCCTCAAGGTAATAAGGGGTAGACTGAGCATATTGACTCCACAATTATTTTGCAGAAATTAATGAGTATCCAACTGTGCAAAATGAAAATATGGCATTTCAGTGCCCAATATATTGTGCCCAGCTTTTGCCATCTGGCGCACACCCTTAAATTGTTAGGTGGGTCATCCTGGGTATTGAGATGCCATAAGCGTGGACGTAAACTGGTGTTAGGGTACGCTGTAGGGCTCAGAATGGAAAGACCACCTTTTGGCTTTTACACAGCGGATTTTGACGGATTGATATAGGGGCGCCATGTTGGTATTGAACAGCCTCTGAGGTACTGGTGCAGCCATTTTCTAAGAACCAGAGGTTTTTTATTTTTCTCTCAGCAGATATTTGTGAGGACTAATTTTTTTATAGGATGGGTTGCAATTGTCATTGGTACTATTTTGGGGTACATACAACTTTCTGATTGCTTTTTATTTCGCTTTTTGCAAAGAAGGATAAAAAATGGCAGCAACTCTCATTGCTTTTTGGATTTTGTTATTGCGGCTCGCGCTGTACAGTAAAAATGCCATTTTATTTTTAATTCTGCAAGGTCAGTACGATTACAAAAATAAATTTTTTTTAATTTGTTTTACCACTTTTGCACAAATCATTTTTTAAAAATCAAATCAGGTTTTTGTATCTCTATTTTCTGAGAGCCATATTTTTTTTTTTTCTGGTGATGGTAGAGTATGAGGGCTCATTGGTACCATTTTGGGGCACATACAACTTTTTGATTGCTCGATATTATTTTTGTGATGTGAGATGATTTTTGATTTTTGTCTTTTGACTGGAACAGCGATGGGGGCAAAATTCACCCCCAGTTTTGCTGATATTTTTATGTCATGTTGGGAGGAGGAAACTGTAGAACCAGTTCTACAAAAAGAACAGCAGGGTGGGAAACTTACCCTGTGGAATGGGTACATTGATGTCTGCTTGATAATGTGGAAGGGGGAACATCAGTGTATCAATAGGAACAGTTGGAATTTGACCTTTACCAATGAAATCAGTTTGGAGTCTGTCAATTTAGGATCTTACTATTTTTGTTGAGGGGAATACCATTAAAACTAAAACTTTTTTTTTAAAACATATGGTAATGCGTACATAGACGTAAAAAGCTGTCATCATAAGCCATGGATTAAAAATATCCCTAAGGGACAACTGAAGAGAATACACCGTAACTGTACAGATAGGAAGGATTATAGGGAACAAAGTACTATCATATGCAATTGGTTTGAAGAGAAAGGTTATGATAAAAAAGACCTCATTAGATGCAGTGAATTGATTGAATTGAGTGACATATGAAACAATAATAGTGATATCAATAAGAAAGATGATAGGGATTACAGGTTTACATTCTTTACCTAGTTTAATGCAATGGCGGGTCCCATTAAAAATGCCCTACGGAAAGACTGGGCGGTACTAAAAAATGACCCCATTCTGGGGGCCATTATTCCAGCAAAGCCAGATGTGGTATACAAAAGGGCTCCACATATACGTGATAATTTGGTACACGGTTGTATCCCTGTAAATGAAAAAAAGAAAGAAAAGAACCAGTTCACATGATGCGGTTTTTGCATTTCCTGCAGAAACCGCATGCGAAGTGATAGAAAGAAAAACATCCAAAAAATTCAATCCAACACAAATGGTTAAACCTTTAAGATTAAGGGTGAGATAACATGTGAACATATGGGGGTTATTTACCTTGTGGAATGCCCTTGTGGCATGCAGTACAAACTGGGACAAACGCTGCGAAAATGAAAAACAAGATTGCAAGAACACATTAGAAATATAAAAATGGGTTCAGAAACCCACAGTGTATCTTTGCTCTTCAAAAAGATGCATGGCAAAGACCCAAAGGGGCTGAAATTTGCAGGGATGGAGAGACTATACAATAAATGGCGTGGTGGTGACCCTGTGGCAAATATTAATTGACGAGAGGTTAAATGGATCTAGAAGTTTGGGAACTTGCAGCCACAGGGACTGAATATTGATTTTGATTTGAAACCATGTATTGTAGAATAATAATGATTGTGCAATTAGTTTAGCCCCATAGAAAATGTTCCATTGGGTATGACTTAGGCCCCTTTCACACGGGCGTTGCGGGAAAATGTGCGGGTGCGTTGCGGGAACACGCGCGATTTTTCCGCGCGAGTGCAAAACATTTCTATTGCGTTTTGCACTCGCGTGAGAAAAATCGCGCGTGTTTGGTTCCCAAACCCGACCTTCTTCACAGAAGTTCGGGCTTGGGATCGGTGTTCTGTAGATTGTATTATTTCCCCTTATAACATGGTTATAAGGGAAAATAATTGCATTCTAAATACAGAGTGCATAGTAAAACAGCGCTGGAGGGGTTAAAAAAAATATAAAAAATGTAACTCACCTTAGTCCACTTGATTGCGTAGCCGGCATCTCCTTCTGTCTTCATCTTAGCTGTGTGCAGGAACAGGACCTGTGGTGACGTCACTCTGATCCTCACATGATCTTTTACCATGGTGATGGATCATGTGATGACCGGAGTGACGTCACCACAGGTCCTGTTGCTCCACAGAGCTAAGATGAAGACAGAAGGAGATCCCGGGCTACGCGATCAAGTGGACTAAGGTGAGTTAAATTATTTTTTATTTCTTTTTAACCCCTCCAGTGCTGTTTTACTATGCATTCTGTATTCAGAAGGCTATTATTTTCCCTTATAACCATGTTATAAGGGAAAATAATAATGATCGGGTCTCCATCCCGATCGTCTCCTAGCAACCGTGCGTGAAAATCGCACCGCATCCGCACTTGCTTGCGGATGCTTGCGATTTTCACGCAACCCCATTAATTTCTATGGGGCCTGCGTTACGTGAAAAACGCACAAAGAGGAGCATGCTGTGATTTTCACGCAACGCACAAGTGATGCGTAAAAATCACTGCTCATGTGAACAGCCCCATAGAAATGAATGGGTCGGTATTCAGTGTGGGTGCAATGCGTTCAACTCACGCATCGCATCCGCGTGGAATACTCGCCCGTGTAAAAGGGGCCTTAAGCTTTCACTGTATTATATATAAAGATCTATGTGTTTTTATGACAACAAAAGAGGGGAAGGGAGTTTGCTTTTAATTCCCTGCCTATATAAACACACGCCCCTGGAGGAGCGTGATATTCGCAAACCAGTCGAAACCTAGGTCAGGCAAACTTGTAAACATGGATACGTTTTTATTCAATGCATGTTCAACTTTTTCATTTGTATAATATAATCTCCTTTTTATATGGAGTATCTGGCGGTACTTCGCTATGTACATCAATCTTTAAACTCCCACAGAAGGTCTTTTTCTGTGATGATTTCCAAACTGCGGGGGATTCTGATGTTTGGCGGGGCCCAAGCTAACTGTGATTGTTCGGCAACTCTCTTTCGTTGAGGCGAAATTCGGCAGCGCGATCACCTTTATTTATATTTGTATGAGAGCTCATTGGTACCATTTTGGGGCACATACAACTTTTTGATCGCTCAATATTTTTGTGAGGTGAGATGACTCAAAAATGGCTATTCTGGCACATGTTTTTTAATTATGTGATTTTTTTAATAGAGCTGGTCGTTATGGACGCAGCAATACCTGATATGCCATTTTTTTTATTTTTTTCAGTTATAAATAGCTTGATGAAGGGAATCTGAAATTTTTTTGGGGCGTTTTCTTTTTTACTTGATGTCCCACACCAATCACATTCCAGTTGGTATTAGCAGATGGCACTAGATACGAGCAACTCGACACTACCCAAGGGATCAACAAGAATGGCGATAAGTTTCCTGGCACAGTCCCAGAAACCTCTCAATTTCTCCTGAAAATGAATGGATTTTATTCCATCCTCACAAATATGTATACAATTTAAATATACCTGCAGTCTAGACTATTTGGTGGAGATTTATCAAAACTTCTGTTTTCGAGTTCGGCGTACAAGGTTCGTGTTATCTAAGAATTCCGTTATGGATTCCGCTACTATGGACCAAAAAACTTGTGGTCCGTGCTAGCGGAATCCATAATGGAATTCTTAGATAACCCGAACTCGAACCTTGTACGCCGAACTCGAAAACAGAAGTTAGCTCAACATTACTGAAAACTGGCTTAGGTGCCCATAGCCACCAATCAGATTCCACCTTTCATTTTCTAAAGGAGCTCTGGAAAATGAAAGGTGGAATCTGATTGGTTGCTATGGGCAACTAAGCCAGTTCTACTTTACACCAGTTTTGATAAATCTCCCCCCTGTGCACTGCAGCACATCTCCTGTGTATGGAGTCTGGATCAGTATTACAACTTGCAGTTTGCAGAGGAGGCATAGTGACGCCCCTAGGACTGTGCCAGGGAACCTATCGCCATTTTGGTTGATCCACTGGGTAGCGGTGAGTAGCTAGTAGCCATCTGCTGATGCCAACTGGAACATTGTGATTTTACGGTGACTAAGTGTGAACAGGGAGGCAGTGGATCACTCCCTTTTCCGCACACTTCTCCATTTGCAGTATCAGATTTGGTGCTGTTCATTTTTTCTTCTTTATTTTTGTAAAGCACTTGTGCTAATGTAGCCGCCATTGCTGCCTCAGATCTGTTCACTTGAACAGAGCTTAGCCGCGCCCACGCTAGTTGATACTAGTCGTGACGTCAGTGGGCCGGCGGTAAACAGTGAGGAGGCCGCGGGGCTGCTGGAGCGCCGCTGCCTTCTCAAACAGCTGATCGGCGGGGGTCCCGGGTGTCGGACCCCCGCCGATCAGAAGCTGATGATCTATTCAGTGGATAGATCATCAGTTAAATAAAAGTGCAGAACCCCTTTAACTCCATTCCAGCTGTGCTGAACATGTACGGTGAAGGTACGAAAG
The DNA here is from genome assembly GCF_905171765.1 of Bufo bufo. Lineage (NCBI taxonomy): Eukaryota > Metazoa > Chordata > Amphibia > Anura > Bufonidae > Bufo > Bufo bufo. The sequence continues at coordinate 79,034,217 of NC_053399.1, forward strand.
GGGTTAAGACTGCATTGTTTGTTCAGTCTTCATTGTTAATGGCCACACAGTATCGGCTCATTCAGACGGCTGTAGTGTTTTTCAGTCGGCAAATTGCGGATTCGCAAAAACACGGATACTGGCCTGCATTTTCCTAGTATAGAAAATGCCTATTCTTGTCCGCAATTGTGGACAAGAATAGGACATGCGGAACTACGGATGCAGACAGCTCATAGTGGGCTGTCTGCATCTTTTGCAGCCCCATTGAAATGGATGGGTCTGCAAATGTTCCGCAAAATTGCAGCACGGATGTGGATCCATTCATCCGATCATGTGAATGAGTCTTAAGGCTGAGTTCATGTCACTGTTTAGCTTTCCGTACTTCTGATCTGTCAAAAGAACAGAAAAACTAAGAAAAAATGTATCTGGTTTTTTGAGAATCAGTTACTTTTACTAATCTGACGGAAGTCACACAAATTGATCATAACTGCTGCTCCAAAAAATACAGATCAGTTATTTTTAGTGCAAACTGATGCTAACTGAGCATAAATAATGCTGAAAATAACGGATCAGGTTTTTTTTTTTGTTCTTCTAAGGCCTCATGCACACGACCGTTGTTTTATTCCATGTCCGTTGTTCGGTTTTTCGTGATTTTATGCGGACCCATTGACTTTCAATGGGTCCGTTGAAAACTCGGCTAATGCACCGTTTGTCATCCGCATCCGTGATCCGTGGTTCCAGTCTGTCCAAAAAATATAACCTGTCCTATTTTTTTCACGGAAAACGGTTTGCGGACCGATTCAAGTCAATGGGACCGTGAAAAAACGTGGAGGCACACAAGATTGTCATCCGCGTCCGTTTTTTTTCTATCATTTGCATGGCAAACTTAACTTAGACTTTTTTTTACTTTCCTTTATGTCTGGTGGTCCTCCAAAAATAAAGCAAGAAACAAAAATGGAAACGGATCATGGACCAACGGAACCCCATTTTGCGGAATGGAACACAACAACGGTCGAGGCCTAAAAAGAATGGAAAACTAAAAGGTGATGTGAACTCTCCCTAACCTGCAAAACCGTGCCGCCAGTAACAATGACTATTTGGTAATTTGATCCCACTGTACATTCTATGGCTGTGGGGTACGTAATCACAAGGCGACCATGTTGAAGCCTAGACGTTTCCATGGGTGTTCTCTGTATGAGATCATCAAATCATAACATGAAGACTAGAGTCAAGAACACTGGGGGACATTTACTAAGACGGCTTTTTACGCCGGTCTTAGTTGTCCCCCCTGCGCTGCCGTAGCATATGGCTAATATGACCAGGCAAGCAGCTGGCCATAAATTAGGTTGACATATCGCACTCTGTGAGCCTGTCTGAAAAAATATCTCCTGTCGCCTTGTCACATTTTACAAGAGCTGTGATTTTTTTATAGATGACACTCCTATGACAATACAATTCTTTCTAGCGCGGTCCGTCCTCGTGTTGACCGTTACTAAAGTCACTTAATTCTACCATCACGCATCTATTTCCAGTTTATGAATACTATAATACCGCCTAAAGATCACCTTATCTTAAAGTTTCCCACTGAGTGTTTTCCAATATACATACCCAATAACCGTGTATGCGCGAACATACCTCCTGCTTCTTGGCTCAGCCCAGTGGTATGTGGCTTCAACTTTTTAATGTCTGGCTTGCGGTGGCTGCGTACGGCCATCAGAGCCGGAGGCTACGTATGCTTTTTGCGCGCCATCAGTAGCATTCGGCTGGTGTTTAAATCAAGAAATACAATGTATTTAATCCTGAGGACACGCTGTACAAACAACGTAACAGCGTAGAAACGCGTCGAGTGAGACGTGTATCTGTATAACTAGGTAGCCTAGAGGCAGAGGAACAAGAGCCCGTGAGCGGCTTCACCTAACTTCAGTGCGGACATATCCATAGCCGAGCGGGCACTCCAAGAGAAGTAGCGCTGGTACGGAGCATGGTCCCTATATGGTCAGTTTGGAATAGCGCAAAACTGGATTTGGGTTTGTTCAGCTCCAATTAATGCTTGGACGGCAGACATAGCCATAACTATTACTCCCCAGAAATCGAAGCATATGCAGAATTGGTAGCTGAGCCATGGCCCTTAGGCTTCATGCACACGAACGTTGTTTGGTTCTGCATCCGAGCCGCTTTTTTTGCGGCTTGGATGCGGACCCATTCATCTCAATGGGGCCACAAAAGATGCGGACAGCAATCTGTTTGCTGTCCGCATCCGTTGCTCCGTTCTGTTGGGCCACAAAAAAATAGAACATGTCCTATTTTGGTCCATTTTGCGGACAAAAATTGGCATTTCTATTATAATCCACCTGTTTCGTTCTGCAAACGGAACGTACACACGGGCAGCCACCCTGTTTTGTGGATTCGCAATTTGCCGACCGCAAAACACGGCACGGTTGTGTGCATGAGCCCTGAACCTGTATTTAATTTGAGTGTCTCTTGCCTAGTGTTTATTAAAAGTCGCACAGCACTTCATGAATTAGACTCGGCGTGTTGCTATCAGTCTGACCTCTAGTGGTTGTTTTTCATGTAGACAGGTTCATATTCACTTAGACTGGTCTAATTTAAAAAAGGCGCAAATGAACTGTGAAAAGTCACGTCTCCCTGAGTGATGAAGTGCAACTTTTATTGCATTGAAAGTCGCACTTCATCACTCAAAAGAAGAAAAGTACGCTAGCCCTGGAGTGGAGTAAAAATTAGACTGTTTTTACACCTACATAAATAGATCGGAAAAAAGCTGCAAATGTTCGAAAAATTCTAACTTAGTCAAGTGCAATTTCAGTAGAAAAATTAGAAGGATTTTTACGCCTACAAACAGGCATAAACACTATAGTAAACGTGCCCCAATCTATCTTTTTAGGCTTGATGACAAAATCATTTATATGGGTGTTTTTAGTTAGATTTTTAGATGATAGTTATGGAAGTGTATCAGCCAAGGGAGCCAGTCAGGGGCGTAACTACCATAGTGGCAGACCATGTGAATGCTATGGGGCCAGGGCAAGAGGGGGCCCAGTCTTAGTTGGGATTATCTCCTCTTCGGCTGGAGGTGAAAACTTGGTCAGGACTCTACCCTTTAAAGCAGGCATCCTCAAACTGCGGCCCTCCAGCTGTTGTAAAACTACAACTCCCACAATGCCCTGCTGTAGGCTGATACCTGTAGGCTGTTCGGGCATGCTGGGAGTTGTAGTTTTGCAAAAGCTGGAGGGCCGCAGGTTGAGGATGCCTGCTCTAAAGGAACAACTTTTAGCAAATGAGGAAAAATGGCCGAAGGGTCATTGAAAAGGGTTTAGGTGGAAACCCCTCTGTCATGTGTGGAGGGCCTAGTTTAAACCTTGCTATGGGGCCCTTACTTCTCTATGTACGCCACTGGAGCCAGCAATGTTTGTGCGCTGCTTTAATTATCATCTACATTAATAGAAGTACTCGCTGTAATTAAACAGCTCGTCTAAACCTTTCACCAACGGGAAATGGATGTATCTGTGCAGGATGGAGCGTTGTGTTTAGCTGTTAATCCTCTGACGTCCTGGCTTTATGTGATGAGATGGCTCAGGACATCTACATCTGCCGAAGGAAATAAACCCAAAACTGTAATCTCTTTCCTCTGATCTATCTTTAATTATCATAGCAGATACTTTTGTTGCAGTTCTTACTGGAGGCAAGCGACCATGATTTTGTTTTGTCTTTAAAGGGGTTCTCCGGGAATTAACAAAAATGAAAATACTTAAATATTACTTTATTATAAATATATTCTCAAATACCTTCCATTATTTGTAATGGCTCGTTTTGTCTGGGGAGCAATCATCAGGGGAAACAAAATGGCCGCTGTCCTATTAGTACACACAAAACCTGTCCTGATCCCACATGAGGACAAGTTACCTTACAACACTGAGGTAAAGAGCTGCCTCATCCTCCTCTCTTCTTATCAGGGATTATGATCCTGAATACAGATGATATGAACTTTAGCTGAATCTCTGGGGAATTTAGTTCATGAGTAGACATGAAGTACAGAGAGGGATGAACCTCCCCAGCAGCCATTTTCTGTAGTTTTATGAGAGAGACAGCAGTGTCATTGCTGTTCTCTGTGCTTTACTGTTTAATTACATTAGATAGTTAGCTTATATATATATACAAACCGGATTCCAAAAAAGTTGGGACACTAAACAAATTGTGAATAAAAACTGAATGCAATGATGTGGAGATGGCAAATGTCAATATTTTATTTGTAATAGAACGTAGATGACAGATCAAACGTTTAATCCGAGTAAATGTATCATTTTAAAGGAAAAATACGTCGATTCCAATTATTACGGTGTCAACAAATCTTGGGACAAGTAGCAATAAGAGGCTGGAAAAAGAAAATTTGAGCATAACGAAGAGCTGGAAGACCAATTAACACTAATTAGGTCAATTGGCAACAAGATTGGGTATAAAAAGAGCTTCTCAGAGTGGCAGTGTCTCTCAGAAGCCAAGATGGGTAGAGGATCACCAATTCCCACAATGTTGCGCAGAAAGATAGTGGAGCAATATCAGAAAGGTGTTACCCAGCGAAAAATTGCAAAGACTTTGCATCTATCATCATCAACTGTGCATAACATCATCCGAAGATTCAGAGAATCTGGAACAATCTCTGTGCGTAAGGGTCAAGGCCGTAAAACCATACTGGATGCCCGTGATCTCCGGGCCCTTAAACGACACTGCACCACAAACAGGAATGCTACTGTAAAGGAAATCACAGAATGGGCTCAGGAATACTTCCAGAAACCATTGTCAGTGAACACAATCCACCGTGCCATCCGCCGTTGCCAGCTGAAACTCTACAGTGCAAAGAAGAAGCCATTTCTAAGCAAGATCCACAAGCTCAGGCGTTTTCACTGGGCCAGGGATAATTTAAAATGGAGTGTGGCAAAATGGAAGACTGTTCTGTGGTCAGACGAGTCACAATTCTAAGTTCTTTTTGGAAATCTGGGACGCCATGTCATCCGGACCAAAGAGGACAAGGACAACCCAAGTTGTTATCAACGCTCTGTTCAGAAGCCTGCATCTCTGATGGTATGGGGTTGCATGAGTGCGTGTGGCATGGGCAGCTTGCATGTCTGGAAAGGCACCATCAATGCAGAAAAATATATTCAGGTTCTAGAACAACATATGCTCCCATCCAGACGTCATCTCTTTCAGGGAAGACCCTGCATTTTTCAACAAGATAATGCCAGACCACATTCTGCATCAATCACAACATCATGGCTGCGTAGGAGAAGGATCCGGGTACTGAAATGGCCAGTCTGCAGTCCAGATCTTTCTCCTATAGAGAACATTTGGCGCATCATAAAGAGGAAGGTGCAACAAAGAAGGCCCAAGACGATTGAACAGTTAGAGGCCTGTATTAGACAAGAATGGGAGAGCATTCCTATTTCTAAACTTGAGAAACTGGTCTCCTCGGTCCCCAGACGTCTGTTAAGTGTTGTAAGAAGAAGGGGAGATGCCACACAGTGGTGAAAATGGCCTTGTCCCAACTTTTTGGGGATTTGTTGACACCATGAAATTCTGATTCAACATATTTTTCCCTTAAAATGGTACATTTTCTCAGTTTAAACTTTTGTTCCGTGATTTATGTTCTATTCTGAATAAAATATTAGAAGTTGGCACCTCCACATCATTGCATTCAGTTTTTATTCACGATTTGTATAGTGTCCCAACTATTTTGGAATCCGGTTTGTGTATATATATATAGATAGTTAGTGGGAGATAGTCAGTGTAGGTTAGATCCTGATATACTGTAGCTGGTTCCAGTGCAGGGTGTTAGGTAGTGTCATAGTGCTGTGATGTCACAACAATACTTAGTGCACCAATCAGTAATATGTAGTCAGACCTGCTAAGGGCTCTTTCACACTTGCGTTCTTGTCTTCCGGCATAGAGTTCCGTCGTCGGGGCTCTATGCCGGAAGAATCCTGATCAGTTTTATCCTAATGCATTCTGAATAGAGAGAAATCCGTTCAGGATGCATCAGGATGTCTTCAGTTCCGGAACGGAACGTTTTTTGGCCGGAGAAAATACCGCAGCATGCTGCGCTTTTTGCTCCGGCCAAAAATCCTGAAGACTTGCCGCAAGGCCGGATCCGGAATTAATGCCCATTGAAAGGCATTGATCCGGATCTGGCCTTAAGCTAAACGTCGTTTCGGCGCATTGCCGGACCCGACATTTAGCTTTTTCAGAGTGGTTACCATGGCTGCCGGGACGCTAAAGTCCTGGCAGCCATGGTAAAGTGTAGTGGGGAGCGGGGGAGCAGTATACTTACCGTCCGTGCGGCTCCCGGGGCGCTCCAGAGTGACGTCAGGGCGCCCCAAGCACATGGACACGTCATCCATGCGCATGGGGCGCTCTGACGTCATTCTGGAGCGCCCCGGGAGCCGCACGGACTGTAAGTATACCGCTCCCCCGCTCCTACTATGGCAACCAGGACTTTAATAGCGTCCTGGGTGCTATAGTAACACTGAACGCATTTTGAAGACGGCTCCGTCTTCAAATGCTTTCAGTACACTTGCGTTTTTCCGGATCCGGCGGGCACCTCCGGCAACGGAAGTGCACGCCGGATCCCAACAACGCAAGTGTGAAAGAGGCCTAATATGTGAAGTTGCATGTATTGCGCAAAAATATGCGCAGCATTAATTGCCGATTTGTGCAATCGCGAATATATTGGAGCACTCTAACTGCATATAAAGCTATTGTAATGTTCTGCCTTGCCAACCATTTTCTCCCGTCTCAGGAAACTTATAGCGGCTTTAAAAATTTAGCAAAAGTGACCCACGCTTTCATTGAAAGCTACCCTATTGTTATATACAGTAGTCCGAATTCGCGATTATTTTCTTAATAGCGAAAATCGGCAATGTAATATGCGCATATTACATTGCCGATTTTCGCTATTAAGAAAATAATCGCGAATTCGGACTACTGTATATAACAATAGGGTAGCTTTCAATGAAATTTTTTTTTTCAAAATAAATTGGATGAGTGGTTGTAGTCACACTTCACCGCTACTACAAACTTTGAAGAGGAAGCAGCACTCGCATGGAGCACTGGCTCCTCTTCATACAGCTGATCGGTGGTGGTGCCAGAAGTCTGACCTCGCTGATCTGATATTGATGACCTGTCCTGAGGATAGATTATCAATAGTACACCACTGCGCGACCCCTTTAATCTTTGAACACTATATTGAAGTTGACATGAAGATAAACTTTCATATATGTTGTTGGACAGCATTGCAAAAGTGATGGATGTCCTACTAATAAAGAAATTACATTACAGATAATATGTATGTGTTGTGGATTTCCACCATGTGTTTCACCATTTGCAATGCACACCATAAACTCCTCTGTAAGGACTTATGCACACGACCGTGTTTTTTGTCCGCATCCGATCCACGTTTTTTGCCGGTCGGATGTTGAACAATTCACTTAAATGGGGCCTACAAAAAAAATAGAACATATCCTATTTTTCTCAGTTTTACAAACAAGGATAGGACACTTCTATAGAGGACACACACGGCCAGTATCCGTGTTGCGGACCAAAAAAAAAAAAGGCTACAGCCATGTGAATGAGCCCTAAATATGAAGCACAATCTGCATCAAATCCATCTGTAACTCAATGGAGATTTTGTCTCAGATCTGCAACACAATCTGTGCCCAATTTTGCTGATGTAGCCAATGTGATCTTCACAGTTTGTCTGGTGTGGACATACCCTAAAACCGCTGACCCTTTCTTTTAGAATACATTTTTACATAGGTAGAATTGGGTAGAGTTTTAAAAAAATATATATGGAAAAGAACCTGTCACCTTGAAATGTGCAATCTCCAAGCAGCAAGTTATAGAGCAGGAGGGACTGAGCAGATTGATATATAGTTTTGTGGGAAAGGTTTCAGAAGGTTGAAGGAGAGGTTCAACTGAGGAGGAGTGAAGGCTCGGGAGGTGACGAGGTTAGTCATGTAGATAGAGTGTTTACTGTGACTTTGGAGATGGTACATTGGTAAGTGGAAATGGTCAGGCTAAGCAAATCTGCTGGTCCAGCTGGATTATCTGCAAAAGTCTTTAGGGTCTGTAGGGAAAAGCTTTGTGGGGTCCTGGCTTATGTTTTTAACTTGAGTTAGCAAACAACAACTGTCCCAATCATGTAGAAGACTTCATGTGTGGTCCCTGTCCCCAAAGTCATCAGACCACTGACCCTTAAAGTGGTTTTACCATCACATACAATGGGGGAATATTGCTAGGCAGTGCAGTTTCTAGGTAAAATTTCTCTCAGGGCGAGTGTCAAAAAAACTCCCCCCCCCATCAAAACTGCTCGATGATATCATATCAGAAGAGTACTTGCAACCGTCTCACCATATTTATTATTATTATTATTATTTTTTTTATGCTTAACACAAGATTTATTGAGAGCAAAAGAAAATCATAAATTACTGCTAAAAGTCACAGGCAGATGGTACAGGAGAACTGCAGTATAAAGGAAGGCAATACCCTTAGGCCTAGTGTGTGATCCGTGGCCGTATTCCGTGGGGTTGCGTCCCGTACTTCCGTTCCTCAAAAAGATAGAACATGTCCTATCTTTTTGCGGAACGGGCAGATCGCGGACCCATTAAAGTGAATGGGTCCGCGATCCGATGCGGCTGACCTACGGCCGGCGATCGTGCATTGCGGCCCGCAATTTGCGGGCCGCAGCACGGGCACGGGTCACACACGTTCGTGTGAACTCGGCCTTAGAAGAGTAGTCATGAAATACAATCATCAATAATGTGCAAAACCAAAGAACTGTCATGTTAGCATTTAATAACTAACTAAAACCCAATCACAGCAGGTCTCAACTAGCACACGCAAGTAAATGTACAAAAACCAAGTAACATATAAAACCAGATTCAAAGCATAGATGGCAAGGCGGATTACTGTATACTGTACATAAAATGTATGGAGGTTACACCATGGCGGACAATATAACCTCTGTGCCATGCTGTACAATAAACAGTATAACCCCTACACAGTGTAGCGGTATACTGTATATTGTGTGGCACAGTGTAGAGGTATACTGTATATTGTGTGGCACAGTGTAGTGGTATACTGTATATTGTGTGGCACAGTGTAGAGGTATACTGTATATTGTGTGGCACAGTGTAGAGGTATACTGTATATTGTGTGGTACAGTGTAGAGGTATACTGTATATTGTGGGGCACAGTGTAGAGGTATACTGTATATTGTGTGGTACAGTGTAGAGGTATACTGTATATTGTGGGGCACAGTGTAGAGGTATACTGTATATTGTGGGGCACAGTGTAGAGGTATACTGTATATTGTGGGGCACAGTGTAGAGGTATACTGTATATTGTGGGGCACAGTGTCGAGGTATACTGTATATTGTGAGGCACAGTGTCGAGGTATACTGTATATTGTGGGGCACAGTGTCGAGGTATACTGTATATTGTGGGGCACAGTGTAGAGGTATACTGTATATTGTGTGGCACAGTGTAGGCTATGTGTGTATAACATAAACATACTCCACATGAAAACTTACAATTACTTGACTTGGCCCTTGGGGATCTCTGACACCACTTCAACACTTGGCTGGGGGGCTCGGCGGAGCTGATGTGCTTTATCCTAATGAAAAAGATTTCATAATAAGGATTTGGAGAAAGGGCAGAGGAATAGCAGAGCAGAGAGAGGCTGGGTGCTGCCTGAGCTAGGGGGTTCATACACATGGGGAGTAATAAAGCCCACCATAATGCCCCCCCAGTAGAGATAATTCTCCTTATAATGTGCAAAACAGACCCCATTGTAATGCCCCCAGTTGAGCTAATGTTCCCATAATGTGCCAATATAAAAATACCTCCTTTTCAGTGCCCTCGTAGATGACCCCAGTGCTCCTCGTCCCCCCTTCCTCATAGTACCCACCATAATGTGTCCCAGTATAAAATGCCCCTATACAGTGCCCCCCATATAAAATACACCTTTTTAGCCTCAGTAGATGCCCCTATAGTGCCACCCAATAATATGCCAGTAAGATGTGCCCCCATAGATGCCCCCTAATCATGTGCCAGTAAGATGTGCCCCCATAGATGCCCCCAATCATGTGCCAGTATAGAAAGCCCCCCACCATCATGTGCCAGTAGCCAGAAGTGCCCCCCTATCTTGGTGCCAGTAGCCCCCTTAGTGTGCCAGTATCCCCCCTATCAAGTCCAGTATCCCCCTTATGTTGCCTGTAGCCTCCTATCATGTGCCAGTAGCCCCCCTTTATGTGGCCAGTAGCCCCCTTATGTGCCAGTACCCCCTTATGTGCCAGTAGCCCCCCTTATGTGCCCGTAGTCCCCCTTATGTACCAGTAGTCCCCCTTATGTACCAGTAGTCCCCCCTATCATGTGCCAGTAGCCCCCCTTATGTGCCAGTAGCCCTCCTTATGTGCCAGTAGTCCCCCCTATAATGTGCCAGTAGCCCCCCTTATGTGCCAGTAGCCCCCCTATCATGTGCCAGTAGTCCCCCTTATGTGCCAGTAGTCCCTCATATGTCTGTTCCAGTAGCCCCCTTATGTGCCAGCAGCCCCCCTTATGTGCCAGTATTGTAATTTGTACATATATATAAAAAAAACAACAACTTATACTTACCTCCTCCAGCGATGCGATGCCGGCCTCTTCCGGCCTGTGTCCCTCACTGCTCAGGCGGCGCGATGACGGTCATCGCGCTGCTGCACCGCCTCTGATAGCTGCCAGCACTAGGCCGGCAGCCTATCAGAGGAAAAGCAGGGAAGGGGACACACCTTCTCCCTCCCCTGCACAGCACAGACATTTGTATCGCCGTCCTGAGGACGCGATACAGATGACTATGGAGGGTGGAGTGGAGCGCTTCCACAATGGAAGCGCAACGCTCATCTCCTGCTGTTCCCCTGCCGGCGCCCCCCTTCTGGACAGCGCCCCTGTGGGCCACCCGGTCCAAGAAGACGCCCTGTTGCTAGGATATGCCCCCATTGCCTGATAGGTGCGGGTCCCACCTCTGGGACTCGCACCTACAACAAGAACAGAGAGGGGAAATTAATGCAGGGCGCACTGCGCATGCGCAGCCGCCCTTCTTTCATTTCAATGGGGCTGTCGAAAATAGCTGAGCGCTGGCTCTGCTATTTCCGTCTGCCCCATAGAAATGAATAGGAGGAGCAGGGGCCGCCCGTGTATGGAAGCAGCGGGGAGCAGCGCTTGGTGGTGGACGAAACCCGGGAAACCTGGGGTCCTCCACCCACAGCTCTCCCCGCTCCATTCTCCATGTAGGTGTGGGTTCCAGAGGTGTGACATGCACCTATCAGACCTAGCGCTATGCCTCCATTGTATGTGATGGGAATACCCCTTTAATCAATACTGCCCTGTATCACTTACCTCACCTAAAAGGAAGGTATTTCAGAGTTCGGTACTAAATGAAGTCATTTGTGGTTGGTCCATGTGTCAACTGCCTTCAGTTTTTGTAGGATGCAGTCATTTAAATGTTGCATAAGGTTTTGACACACTTTTGACCCTGATCAAGCAGCACAGCCATACAGAAGAGCCCTGTAGTAATGGCAGAAGTTGTTTTTCACCAGCTTTGTATTCAGCCCAGATTATTGTAACATTCTGGATATGAAACTTTGCAACCACATTTAAAGTGCTTGGAAGCATCTGCCAGGCTTGGCTCATTTACTGAGATCTGCCTGAAAACTGTAATTAAGATTCGGCTTTCTTCCTCTCTGCACAGATAAAAATATCTCACATTTGGGGGAAGATGTTTCAACCTTATTTAGATACTTAACCTTTTGGTGAATGTTGGCTTTTTAAATGCATACAAATTTTGTGTGGAATTGACTCAACCCTTAAACATGTGTCATTTATGGAGGTTGTGGTCTATTTTAATTGACCTATGGGGAACATTTTGAGTTCAACAGAAACACCATACGAAGCCCCTGAGACTTTTTTCAACATATCCAAATATGTCGGAAAAAGTGATTGATCTGACCTCCTGTTTTAAAGTGGATCTGCTGTGCCGTGCTACCAGCAGCCTGGAAACAATACACCTCACAGTTGGAGTCCGGCTGTATTCACGAGCACAGCGTTGACCCCCTTCGGATGGTGAAAGGACAGGCTGCTAAGTATGAGTACATACACATTGATTTGTCAGCGGCTCCTGTTGAAATTGGCCATTAATGATTTTTTTTGTCTGTACAGTCAGCTTAAAGAGGTTCTCTGGGCTACAGATATTGATTAGGTATCAGATCGCAGGGGGTGTACGGAGCTAGAGGCAGACAGCTCTCTAAACAGTGTAGTGGCCGTGCCGGGGGTACTGCAGCTCAGCGTCCAGTCCAGTGAATGGTAACTGAGCTTCAGTATGCTGCCGCTGGAAACAACATAGTGTACGAAGCCTTCTGCTTCCACTCTGTAAACTGTCAGCTCTTGGTGCTGTGGCAGCCTGAAGCAGCTGATCGGTGATGGTGCCAGGTGTTGATCCAAAATTGATGACCTGTCTTAGATCATCAATGTCTATAGCCCAGAGACACCATTTTATAGTCTTTTTTAAATATACGTATACTATTAGGGGCTTAGTACTATTTGACTCAAAAACATATCCACTTTATGTAGATGTCCTTTTTCTCAAAGTGAATCCATAAGTGATTATTCTTTCTGGGGGTCCCATACTCACAATAATGGGACCTAAAGGTCCAGCAGAAGACAACCCAATTTGCAGCTGACTTTGCCACAGGGTCTATTTCTTATGGGTTGATTCATAATTAACCATTCTGACCTTCTTAATAACATGCTATGTAGCTCATATTGTATACCTTCCCCTCCCCTCGAGTGGCGTGATTATACCCCCATTTTGTCTTGTGGCCCTAGCATGGTGCTGGCAAGCACTTCAGAACAGTGCTGCTGTCCATGCCCTTGTGTGGGTACACGCTTATATCTACTGCTACGTTGAAGTGAAGTTCAATCTACTTCGTTGTGCATTTACTTTTTGTACCAGTTTTTTATATTCTTCAATTGGTGGTTATTTTGGTACCACCCATTGGTGCCCTCCTTGAGTTGTTGGGGGCCTCCCCTTCTAACTCCTCCTTTGTCTTTTCCTTTTCTGTATTACTGCAGGTGGAAATGGGCATGGACTGTCTGGACTGAGGGTGCACACCACACATAGTGTCCTCTGGTGGACCAGAGGTGGTCCCAGAAGGGATGATAAATGTCCCCCAGTCCACACAATATGCTACCTTCTAATTAATACATACATAAATTATATTTATATATTAAAATGTTAACGAGCTATATTAAAAGGGTCCTGTATTTATAAAGATTGATGGCATCGCCTTCAGAAATGTGAATACAATTGGGGATTTATCAAAACTGGTGCCAAAAGTAACCAATTAGACTGACACTTTTGGATTTTACCAAAGCAGATCCGAAAAAGCAAAGGTGGAATCTGGTTGCTGTGGGCAATTAAGCCAGTTTTCTCTAGCACCAGTTCTGATCATTCTTCCCCAGTGTGTGGTGGGTCCAGGTTTGACCACTGAGGTCTCCACTGATCACACCAAAGCGCTGGCTCTATGAACCAAGACTGACAAATGTGGAGATCTCACTTGCAACCTTTACACTCTTCATAACAGCATCCAGAGAGTACATAGGAAGAGTGAAGGGAAAGGGTCTGATAAGAGCCCGGGCGGAAACGATCAATAGTTTACTGTTCTGAATATGACCAGACTAAGTAAACAGTCATATAGCTATGTAACATCTATAAACTGGTGACGTCTATGCTATGACATACATGCTATATTTCCACACTGACTAATTACATCTTACAGTTCTTACAGTAAATAACCAGGCGTCTAACCTCTACACACACCATAGTGGACCTATCACCTAATGCTACAGCTATCATTAAAGCTGATGATTACCACAGTAGGTGCCAGAGCGGGATGGATAGAATTTTACCTATTACAAATTCTACAGTCTGCTGGGTAACGACTTGCCACTTAGAAACACATTACCACTGAGACCAGTCATTGGCTGCAGCAGTGCACGTGACCCGTCCATAGCCTTGCGAGAAGTAAACAAATCAAGGACCGAATGATCACCAAAAACAGCTAGAATGCGTGATTGGAGCAGCAGGAACCAAGTAAGTAAGATTCTTGTATTAGGTCAAATTAAAGGAGTTGTCCGGGTTCAGAGCTGAACCCAGATATACCCATAATTTCACCCAGGCAGCCCTTCCTGACCTGAGCATCGGAGCAGTTCATGCTCCGATGTGCTCCCTTGCCCTGTGCAGGATCGTGCAAGGCAAGGGCTCTTTTATTTACTATAACACACTGCCGGGCACAGGCTTCTGCCCAGCAATGTTTTCGGTGACATTACCGGCTCTGATGGGCAGGCTTTAGCGCTGCCCTAGCTGTTTTACAGGCTAGGGCAGCGCTAAAGCCCTCCCATCAGTGCCGGTGATGTCACCAGGCTCACTGCTGGGTGGAAGCCTCCGCCTGGCAGCCCGAAGGAGAGCCCGGTTAGTCACCGGAACTCCATAAAGTTTACACAAACTTCTTATTGATTTGCGTCAAACAAAACAGATGTTTGTGCCTCCGGGGACACTTTTCAAGAGTGGCTAGAAAAGAGGGTGCGGATTTCTAGAGTCATAAAATGCGCTAAATTTATTCCTGGCGTAACTGAAAAGATGGGGCAAAACATGTGCCACTGTGATAAATTTGGCGCATCATCAAACTGCCAGTTTACAGTGTCTCAATACTAAACAGCATTATTAAATGTGGTGCAGCATATAAAACTCAGCTTAGGAAAACAAAATTAAAAGGGTTTTCAGAGATTCTCATACCTCAAGATAGGTCATCCTTATCAGATCAACAAGGTCAGACACCCGGGACCCCCACCAATCAGCAGTTTGAGGAGGCCCCAGCACACCAGTGAGTGCCGCTGTCTCCTCACAGCTTACTTGGCACAGTGCCACCCATTCCATATTGGCTGTGCTTGGTATTGCAGCTCAACCTCATTTACTTGAATGGGACTAAGCTGTGTCTAGGCCACGGGACCAATGAACATGACATTTCTGGCCTAGGAAGAGGCTGCAGGACTCTGGTGAGTACCATGGCCTCTTCAAACAGCTCATTGGTAGTGGTGCCTGGAGTCGGACCCCCGCCAATCTGATATTGATGACCTATCCTGATATTTATATGTATTACGTAGATCTGAGAAACAAGGAGCCCTTTTATACCAGCAAAGTATCAAAAATGAACATTCATATAAACACTTGTGCGTGATAACGGACTCATGCAAAGGGGCCGCCGATCACCTGACAAATGAGCAAATGCTTATTTGTCAGGGATTGCGTCTTTTATGTAGCGTCTAAAATCAGCGCTCGCCCAGCATTGACCCTTGGATATATATCGTTATGCATAATTAGTGGTAAATGCTTTATTTTCTTATTAATATCATATGAATACTGTACGTGCTACTACCCGATCAGTGCCTTCCATTGAGGACAACATACTATACCATCATACATTACTTGACGTTATGTAGGCATGATGGCAGAAGTCGGAAATGGAAAGAGGAAAGTGCGAATACTGAATTTCATATACAGGAGGTGAACAGAAAGGGTGACATTAATGGGTAATAGAGCACACACAGTTTGAGTAAAAGGAAGAACGCGATGGCTATGAGAACTTGTAGAAAGTGATATTGATGACAGAGAGCTTTTATTAGAGGAGCACTGATGAGTGACAGTCCAGAATGGAGAGACTATGAGAAGGAAGCAGGAATGGCTGGTGATATATGACAGGGATGACACCATGCAGACGATGACTCATGCACAATGTGGTAGAAATTGCTCTTGCTACCTGGGTTCCTCCCTTTGACTGTCACTGCTGCCACCAGCATGTTCTTCCTGGCAATGGCGTCTGTCCATAGTGTTCAAATCCAAGACTGTTGAGGCTGTCAGATTGCAGTGTTCATATATCCAGCTGTGTCAGCAGCAGCCCTCCAGCATGGTGCTAAGTGCCCCCCTCCTGGGGTGATCCTGCCTGGTGCTGTCCACCATCCGTGGTGCTGAAAGGCTACTTGGCCTCCTGAGCGCTGCCCAGCACGTTGTGTGTGACTCCTGTGCTGCACATCCTGGCAGACATGGTGTGCATGCGTTGTAGGATCTGATAAACAGGGAGGAGGGAGGAGGAAGAGGAGACGAGCAGCCCTATTGCTAAGCTCGGAGACAGAGCTGCAGCCTATCAAACAGGCAGAGGCTGGTGATGCACAAGGTCACCCTACCCATATCACTGGTCCATGACTGCAGCCTCTGTCACAGGGTAATGCAGGGAGCACCTTCTCTCCTTCTCTACACTCTCTGCAAACGGTGAACCGGGATTTATTAAAACAAGTTTTATAATGTAACAGAAAAGTCCCCCAAATATATAATCTAATCTTCTGTACCTTATATGATCTCTGGTTATCTGCCTGTTCTGTCATGAATGCCTATCTAGTTATCTTCTCATCTATTTATTGAGATACAAACTATCCATACCATGTCTTATCTGTCCATCCATCTATATCTATCTACTTCTGTATCTATCTCTTGGTCTCTTTCTGTATCTGTGTGTGTGTGTGTGTGTGTGTGTGTGTGTGTGTGTGTCTCTCTCTGTGTGTATCTCTCTGTCTTTGTGTCTCTCTCTGTCTCTCTCTCTCTGTGTATCTCTCTCTGTCTCTGTGTGTCTGTCTGTGTCTCTCTCTCTGTCTCTGTGTGTGTCTCTCTCTGTGTATCTCTCTCTCTCTGCCTCTCTCTCTCTCTGTCTCTGTGTGTCTGTCTGTGTCTCTCTGTATCTCTCTCTCTCTGTCTGTGTGTCTCTCTCTATGTATCTCTCTGTGTCTCTGTCTCTCTCTCTCTGTGTTTCTCTCTCTGTCTGTGTCTCTCTCTGTGTGTCTCTGTCTGTGTCTCTCTCTCTGTCTGTGTCTCTCTCTCTGTCTGTGTCTCTCTCTGTCTGTCTGTGTCTCTCTCTCTGTCTCTCTCTCTCTGTCTGTGTCTCTCTCTGTCTGTGTGTGTCTCTGTCTGTGTCTCTCTCTCTGTCTGTGTATCTCTCTCTGTGTGTCTCTGTCTGTGTCTCTCTGTGTGTCTCTGTCTGTATCTCTCTCTCTGTCTGTGTCTCTCTCTGTCTGTGTGTGTCTCTGTCTGTGTGTCTCTCTCTGTCTGTGTATCTCTCTCTGTGTGTCTCTGTCTCTCTCTCTGTGTCTCTCTCTGTGTGTATGTCTGTGTCTCTCTCTGTGTGTCTCTGTCTCCCTCTCTGTCTCTTTCTCTCTGTCACTCTCTGTCTCTTTCTCTCTGTCACTCTCTATGTGTCTTTATCTCTCTCTCACTCTCTGTCACTCTCTCTGTGTCTCTCTCTCTCTCTCTCTCTGTGTCTCTCTCTCTCTCTCTCTGTGTCTCTCTCTCTCTCTCTCTGTCTCTCTCTGTCTCTCTCTCTCTGTGTATCTCTCTCTGTCTCTGTGTGTCTGTCTGTGTCTCTCTCTCTGTCTCTGTGTGTGTCTCTCTCTGTGTATCTCTCTCTCTCTGCCTCTCTCTCTCTCTGTCTCTGTGTGTCTGTCTGTGTCTCTCTGTATCTCTCTCTCTCTGTCTGTGTGTCTCTCTCTATGTATCTCTCTGTGTCTCTCTCTCTGTCTGTGTCTCTCTCTCTGTCTGTGTCTCTCTCTGTGTGTCTCTGTCTGTATCTCTCTCTCTGTCTGTGTCTCTCTCTGTCTGTCTGTGTCTCTCTCTCTGTCTCTCTCTCTCTGTCTGTGTCTCTCTCTGTCTGTGTGTGTCTCTGTCTGTGTCTCTCTCTCTGTCTGTGTATCTCTCTCTGTGTGTCTCTGTCTGTGTCTCTCTGTGTGTCTCTCTCTCTGTCTGTGTGTGTCTCTGTCTGTGTGTCTCTCTCTGTCTGTGTATCTCTCTCTGTGTGTCTCTGTCTCTCTCTCTGTGTCTCTCTCTGTGTGTATGTCTGTGTCTCTCTCTGTGTGTCTCTGTCTCCCTCTCTGTCTCTTTCTCTCTGTCACTCTCTGTCTCTTTCTCTCTGTCACTCTCTCTGTGTCTTTATCTCTCTCTGTCTCTCTCTGTTTGTCTGTGTGTGTGTGTGTGTGTGTTCCTCTCTCTCTGTCTTTGTGTGTTTGTGTCTCTATCTCTCTGTCTCTCTCTCTCTGTTTGTCTCTCTGTGTGTGTGTGTTCCTCTCTCTCTGTCTTTGTGTGTGTCTCTCTCTCTCTATCTCTCTGTTTGTCTGTGTGTGTGTGTTCCTCTCTCTCTCTGTCTTTGTGTGTGTCTCTCTCTCTCTCTCTCTCTCTCTCTGTCTGTGTCTCTCTCTCATCTATACTCAACATTCAAATTGCAACATCAAAAGTTGTGGAGTTATGTTAATCACAGGATTGATGGGCATGTTAATGATTGTAGGGAAGCGCAAGGGTCCGTCATTGACGGAAGATAGGTGTCACAGAGGTTCCTGGCCTCGGTGAGGTAAGAGCCAGTAATTTTAAGTGTTAGCGGCAGCTAGTGCTGACTGACACGATTTGTTATTTAGTATGGCTGTAAAGCCGATCCAGGCCGGCTCTTACTGGGAGCAGCCAAAGTGCAGTGCGGGTGGCGGTTCCCCACGTTCCAGGCCGGGTTTTGGTTTGGGATATAAACCCAGCCAGCAGTCTCAGCTGTGTGGATTATCCTCCATCTGATACTGGAGCTTTGTCAGTCTGGGTGTTGGAGTTTGAGAGTTTGGGCCGGGACTAAGGCCTGCTATATTTTTGGGGAAAAAGAACATGGACTTCTGCTTCACCCAAGGACTTATGTGCTGCAGCCAGGTGTGAACAAACACCAGACTCAATGTGACTGTTTTTCCTTGAAACTGCCTTTTTGTTGTCACTTTACTTATGTGTGAATTAAACACTGCACTGTTTAAGTTAAAGACGTTGTCATTGCCTCTGTACTGCGTCCACAAGCCTGTCTACCGGAGCAAATCCCCACATGATATACATATTTATTAATGATCTTGTAGAAGGCTTGCACAGTAAAATATCAATTTTTGAAGATGACTGAACTGTGTAAAGTAATTAACACTGAAGAGGACAGTATACTACTACAGAGGGATCTGGATAGATTGGAGGCTTGGGCAGAAAAGTGGTAGATGATATTTAAAACTGACTAATGTAAGGTTATGCACATGGGAAGGAATAATGCAAGTCACCCGTACATACTAAATGGTAAAACACTGGGTAACCCTGACAAATGTAAGGTTATGCACATGGGAAGGAAAATAGATGTTATCAGTACATCACCCTGAAACAGCTGTGTGCAGATGAGGTGCTGGCTTATTTAAGATCAATCATGTCTCAAGGCCTAGTAAGACTACTTTCACACTAGCGTTATTCTTTTCCGGCATAGAGTTCCATCAAAAGGGATCTATGCCGGAAAAGAACTGATCAGGCATATCCCAAAGCATTCTGAATGGATAGAAATCCGTTCCGTTTGCATCAGTATGCCTTCCGCTCAGTCACTGTCAGAGGCGTTTTGGCCGGACATAATACCGCGGCATGCTGAGGTATTATGTCCGTCCAAAATGCCCGATCAGTCGCCGGAATGCCGGATCCGGCATTGCAAAACAACTGAAGGACGGATCCGTCCTTCCGGTCTGCGCATGTGCAGACCGGGAAAACTGTGAAAAAGACTGCAAGACGGATCCGTCCATCCGCATGACAAGCGGAGAGACGGATCCGTTCTTGCAATGCATTTCTAGACGGATCCGCACCCGGGTCCGTCTTCAAATGCTGTCACTTGTCACACTGATCGGCGGATCCGGCAGGCAGCTCCGACGACGGAACTGCCTGCCGGATCACACTAGTGTGAAAATAGCCTTAAAGGGTTGAACATTGAATTATAGGATAGCTGCCTTACATCTGGTGGCATCAGAGGCAGAGCTTATTAGGAGCTCATTTTCATCTCTTTCTTCCCAGAATTCCAGAGGAGCCTGTATGGCTCGATTTGCTCAAGCCTAGTGCAGCCTTATAGCTAGATTTCTGGAGAAGGGTCGTTTATCTAGGAACTTAGTCTGATTGCCTGCCATGCACAGAAATACATGCACTTACACGCCTTGGCATGCTTTCAGTGAGGTTAATAATGGTCATCTGAGGAACGTTGTGCCATGCTGAATACACTTGGACACACAAATCATCAAGATCTACTGTTGGAAGCTCTTTGCTTTTGCTAACCATTGACATCCCAGATGTATTCGATCGTAGATATGTCTGGAGATGCTGCAGACCATGGTGGCATGTTTTGGCCATGTAGGCTGTTCACAGTCGTACATGCAACATGTGGCTTTTGACACTGTCCCACATAGAAGACTTATCAATAAACTGCAGTCATTGAGCATGGACTCCCATATTGTTGAGTGGATTAGGCAGTGGCTGAGTGACAGACAACAGAGGGTTGTAGTCAATGGAGAACATTCAAAACAAGGTCATGTTACCAGTGGGGTTCCACAGGGATCTGTACTGGGACCGATTTTGTTTAATATCTTCATAAGTGATATTGAAAAAGGCCTCGCTGGTAAGGTTTGTCTTTTTGCTGATGACACAAAGATATGTAACAGGGTTGATGTTCCTGGAGGGAAACGCCAAATGGAAAAGGATTTAGGAAAACTAGAAGAATGGTCAGAACTCTGGCAACTGAAATTTAATGTGGATAAGTGCAAGATAATGCACCTGGGGCGTAAAAACCCAAGGGCAGAATATAGAATATTTGACACAGTCCTGACCTCAGTATCTGAGGAAAGGGATTTAGGAGTAATTATTTCAGAAGACTTAAAGCGAACCTTTCACCTCATTTTCACTTTATAAACTAGCAACAGTACCTTATAGATTATCTTGAGTGTGTTGTTATCCATGTTAGTGCCGCTTTCCTGGGCTCTTTATACTTCAAAAAATCGTCTTATAAACTTCACATTCGGTGCTCCAACAGTCATGCAACCAGTCAAGGGGGTAGCCCTTCCATCTCCTCTGGCCGTACCGCCCCTGCCCTAACCCCTCCTCTATGCTCCTTAACTGACAGCCGGCTCAGTTGCCGGGACGGCGCTTCTGAAACCTGCGCATGCGCCGTCCTCCTGATTCGCCGCGCGATCCCGTCTTTCTTGCTGACAAAAGCGCGATCATGTAAGAGAATCGCGCATGCGCCTTACGCAATGCCGGCCTGTCTGCTCTCCTGTCTGCTCTCCCTCCCGTGCGCGCGCTCCACTATTGTCAGCAAGAAAGACGGGATCGCGCGGCGAATCAGGAGGACGGCGCATGCGCAGGTTTCAGAAGCGCCGTCCCGGCGACTGAGCCGGCTGTCAGTTAAGGAGCATAGAGGAGGGGTTAGGGCAGGGGCGGTACGGCCAGAGGAGAGGGAAGGGCTACCCCCTTGACTGGTTGCATGACTGTTGGAGCACCGAATGTGAAGTTTATAAGACGATTTTTTGAAGTATAAAGAGCCCAGGAAAGCGGCACTAACATGGATAACAACACACTCAAGATAATCTATAAGGTACTGTTGCTAGTTTATAAAGTAAAAATGAGGTGAAAGGTTCGCTTTAAAGGTGGGAAGAATGAGGTGAAAGGTTCGCTTTAAAGGTGGGAAGACAATGTAATAGAGCAGCACGAAATGCCAGCAGAATGCTTGGATGTATAGGGAGAGGTATAAGCAGTAGAAAGAGTGAAGTGCTTATGCCGCTGTACAGAACACTGGTGAGACCTCACTTGGAGTATTGTGCGCAGTACTGGAGGCCATATCTCCAGAAGGATATAGATACTCTAGAGAGAGTTCAGAGAAGAGCTACTAAACTAGTACATGGATTGCAGGATAAAACTTACCAGGAAAGGTTAAAGGACCTTAACATGTATAGCTTGGAAGAAAGACGAGACAGAGGGGATATGATAGAAACTTTTAAATACATAAAGGGAATCAACTCGGTAAAGGAGGAGAGAATATTTAAAAGAAGAAAAACTACCACAAGAGGACACAGTTTTAAATTAGAGGGGCAAAGGTTTAAAAGTAATATAAGGAAGTATTACTTTACTGAGAGAGTAGTGGATGCATGGAATAGCCTTCCTGCAGAAGTGGGAGCTGCAAATACAGTGAAGGGGTTTAAGCATGCATGGGATAGGCATAAGGCCATCCTTCATATAAGATAAGGGCCAGCGGCTATCCATAGTACTCAGTATATTGGGCAGACTAGATGGGCCAAATGGTTCTTATCTGCCGACACATTCTATGTTTCTATGGTCTGGTGTTATCCTGTTAAAAAACGGATCCTCGGGCACTTTAAAGTAATGTCCGTTCTACTGGTTTGCAACCAAAACAATGTAACATTTAGTTAGGGTACCTAGATTAGAGGGGTACGAGTACCATACATTATTCCCCCCCCCCCCCCATCATCACCTCTATTCCAGCATCCATTGTTGCCTCGCTGTGCACCATGGTGGCCTTTGAGAGCAGTTGTATGAGGTCAATGGAACACCTGTAGCTGGATGTCTGGCTTATAGTCCAATGTCATGAAAACACCTCTTGATGTTTCGTGTAGACAGTTTGCCGCCCTAGGCTTGGAATAGGATGCCCAGCTTCACTTGCAGTACAAAACCGATCTTTACTCGCTATTTTTCTAATCAGACAATCCATCCGTGCAGAAGTTCTCCTCTGTGCACCTCTTGCTGTCATTCCAGTTCATTGTTTTTATCCCAATCACCAGGAAATGCAACGTTGAACATTGCTGACATCTCGGTCTAGGTGCCCATTGATCTGCCCGGAGTGATAAACCAAGATCTCTCAGTTCAAGCGTTCTGTCCCTCTCAGTTTGTGGCAAGTGGCGATAAGTGGCTCATTTCACATAACGTGGTCCGATTTTTGAGGGTTCATGTGGCTAAAAAAGTAAAAAATCTGATCTTAGGGACACCCGCTACTTCCTTGATTTGCGCAACTCTATCTATATTTGCATGTTTACATGGGCATATTCATAGGCAATTATCAGAAAGTATTTGTTCCTAATTAGTGTTGAGCGAACTTCTGTTTTAAGTTCGGCGTCTAAAGTTCGGCTTCCGGTTAGCGGAGAATCCCGATATGGATTCCGAATTCCGTTGTGGTCCGTGGTAGCGGAATCAATAATCGTCCATTATTGATTCCGCTACCACGGACCACAACGGAATTCGGAATCCATATCGGGATTCTCCGCTAACCGGAAGCCGAACTTTAGACGCCGAACTTAAAACAGAAGTTCGCTCATCACTATTCCTAATCATTATATAGTTACATAGGTTAATAAAAGACACATGTCCATCACGTCCAGCCTTTCCCAGATCAATTGTATTTGAAGGACTTGTGATGATATTGATGACCTATCCTCAGGATAGGTTATCGATATCAGATGATCAGGGTCTGACTCTCAGCACCACCCCCGCCAATCAGCTGCTTGAAGGGGTTGCATTTTTCGTTGCATCATCTTCATAGTTTACCTGCGCATTGTTTAGCTTGTAGCGGTGGCGCAGTGTAATTAAAACTGCTTGTTCCATTCACTTGAATGGTAGAGGAAGCCATAATTACACCTCACCACCCTTATAATGAAGAAGGTGTGTAGGTGTAAAGAGGACGTAGCGCTCACATGAGGGCTGTGACACCTTTAAACAACTGATCAGCGGGGTTGTTGGGGGTCAGACCCCCAGTGATCTGATACTGATGACCTATCCTGAGGATAGGAGATCTCTATCATTACAACGCACAACCCCTTTAAATATAACCATCAATGCCATTTGCCATTAGATAAGCATCTAGCCCTTTTTTAAATCTTGACACAGTGTCTGCTATTACTCTCTTGGCATAGGGCATTCCATAGTTTGACTACTCTGTAAAGAATCCTTTCCTGTATTGATGTTTAACCACTTCAGCCCCCCTAGCTTAAACACCCTTAATGACCAGGCCACTTTTTACACTTCTGCACTACACTACTTTCACCGTTTATTGCTCGGTCATGCAACTTACCACCCAAATGAATTTTACCTCCTTTTCTTCTCACTAATAGAGCTTTCATTTGGTGGTATTTTATTGCTGCTGACATTTTTACTTTTTTTGTTATTAATCGAAATTTAACAAAATTTTTGCAAAAAAATGACATTTTTCACTTTCAGTTGTAAAATTTTTCAAAAAAAACGACATCCATATATAAATTTTTCTCTAAATTTATTGTTCTACATGTCTTTGATAAAAAAAAAATGTTTGGGTAAAAGTTATAGCGTTTACAAACTATGGTACAAAAATGTGAATTTCCGCTTTTTCAAGCAGCTCTGACTTTCTGAGCACCTGTCATGTTTCCTGAGGTTCTACAATGGCCAGACAGTACAAACACCCCACAAATGACCCCATTTCGGAAAGTAGACACCCTAAGGTATTCGCTGATGGGCATAGTGAGTTCATAGAACTTTTTATTTTTTGTCACAAGTTAGCGGAAAATGATGATTTTTATTTTTTTATTTTCTTACAAAGTCTCATATTCCACTAACTTGTGACAAAAAATAAAAACTTCCATGAACTCACTATGCCCATCACGAAATACCTTGGGGTGTTTTCTTTCCAAAATGGGGTCACTTGTGGGGTAGTTATACTGCCCTGGCATTCTAGGGGCCCTAATGTGTGGTAAGTAGTTTGAAATCAAAATGTGTAAAAAATGACCTGTGAAATCCGAAAGGTGCTCTTTGGAATGTGGGCCCCTTTGCCCACCTAGGCTGCAAAAAAGTGTCACACATGTGGTATTGTCGTACTCAGGAGAAGTTGGGCAATGTGTTTTGGGGTGTCATTTTACATATACCCATGCTGGGTGAGATAAATATCTCGGCAAAAGACAACTTTTCCCATTTTTTTATACAAAGTTGTCTTTTGCCGAGATATTTCTCTCACCCAGCATGGGTATATGTAAAATGACACCCCAAAACACATTGCCCAACTTCTCCTGAGTACGGTGATACCACATGTGTGACACTTTTTTGCAGCCTAGGTGGGCAAAGGGGCCCACATTCCAAAGAGCACCTTTAGGATTTCACAGGTCATTTTTTACACATTTTGATTTCAAACTACTTACCACACATTACGGCCCCTAGAATGCCAGGGCAGTATAACTACCCCACAAGTGACCCCATTTTGGAAAGAAGACACCCCAAGGTATTTCGTGATGGGCATAGTGAGTTCATGGAAGTTTTTATTTTTTGTCACAAGTTAGTGGAATATGAGACTTTGTAAGAAAAAAAATCATCATTTTCCGCTAACTTGTGACAAAAAATAAAAAATTCTAGGAACTCCCCATGCCCCTCACGGAATACCTTGGGGTGTCTTCTTTCCAAAATGGGGTCACTTGTGGGGTAGTTATACTGCCCTGGCAATTTAGGGGCCCTAATGTGTGGGAAGTATTTTGAAATCAAAATGTGTAAAAAATGACCTGTGAAATCCTAAAGGTGCTCTTTGGAATGTGGGCCCCTTTGCCCACCTAGTCTGCAAAAAAGTGTCACACATGTGGTATTGCCGTACTCAGGAGAAGTTAAGCAATGTGTTTTGGGGTGTCATTTTACATATACCCATGCTGGGTGAGATAAATATCTCGGCAAAAGACAACTTTTCCCATTTTTTTATACAAAGTTCGCATTTGACCAAGATATTTATCTCACCCAGCATGGGTATATGTAAAATGACACCCCAAAACACATTGCCCAACTTCTCCTGAGTACGGCGATACCACATGTGTAACACTTTTTTGCAGCCTAGATGCGCAAAGGGGCCCAAATTCCTTTTATGAGGGCATTTTTAGACATTTGGATCCCAGACTTCTTCTCACGCTTTAGGGCCCCTAAAATGCCAGGGCAGTATAAATACCCACATGTGACCCCATTTTGGAAAAAAGACACCCCAAGGTATTCAATGAGGGGCATGGCGAGTTCATAGAAATTTTTTTGGCACAAGTTAGCTGAAATATATATTTTTTTGTTTTTTCTCGCAAAGTCTCCCTTTCCGCTAACTTGGGACAAAAATTTCAATCTTTCATGGACTCAATATGCCCCTCACGGAATACCTTGGGGTGTCTTCTTTCCGAAATGGGGTCACATGTGGGGTATTTATACTGCCCTGGCATTTTAGGGGCCCTAAAGCGTCTGGAATATAAATGTCTAAAAAATTTTACGCATTTGGATTCCGTGAGGGGTATGGTGAGTTCATAGTGGAATATGAGACTTTGTAAGAAAAAAAAAACAATTTCCGCTAACTTGGGCCAAAAAAATGTCTGAATGGAGCCTTACAGGGGGGTGATCAATGACAGGGGGGTGATCAGGGAGTCTATATGGGGTGATCACCCCCCTGTCATTGATCACCCCCCTGTAAGGCTCCATTCAGACGTCCGTATGTGTTTTGCGGATCCGATCCATGTATCCGTGGATCTGTAAAAAACATACGGACGTCTGAATGGAGCCTTACAGGGGGGGTGATCAATGACAGGGGGGTGATCAGGGAGTTTATATGGGGTGATCATCCCCCTGTAAGGCTCCATTCAGACGTCTGTATGTGTTTTGCGGATCCGATCCATGTATCCGTGGATCTGTAAAAAAACATACGGACGTCTGAATGGAGCCTTACAGGGGGGTGATCAATGACAGGGGGGTGATCAGGGAGTCTATATGGGGTGATCAGGGGTGAATAAGGGGTTAATAAGTGACAGGGGGGGGTGTAGTGTAATGGTGTTTGGTGCTACTTATTACTGAGCTGCCTGTGTCCTCCGGTGGTCGATCCAAGCAAAAGGGACCACCAGAGGACCAGGTAGCAGGTATATTAGACGCTGTTATCAAAACAGCGTCTAATATACCTGTTAGGGGTTAAAAAATAGCATCTCCAGCCTGCCAGCGAACGATCGCCGCTAGCAGGCTGGAGATCCACTCGCTTACCTTCCGATCCTGTGAACGCGCGCGCATTCACAGGAAATCTCGCCTCTCGCGAGAGGACGCGTATATGCGTCCACCCAGAATAGCAGTGCCGCCGCCAGGACGCAATCCTGCGTACGGCGGTCCTGAGGAGGTTAAATCGCCTTTCCTCCAAGTGTAAGGCTACTTTCACATTAGCGTTTTTTGCGGATCCGTCATGGATCTGCAAAAACGCTTCTGTTACAATAATACAACAGTATGCATCGGTCATGAACGGATCCGGTTGTATTGTCTTCTATAGCCACGACGGATCCGTCTTGAACACCATTGAAAGTCAGTGGGGGACGGATCCGTTTTCTATTGCATCGGAGAAACCTGATCCGTCCCCATTGACTTACATTGTACCCCTGCAGCGTTAGGCCGGGTTCACACGGGCGAGATTTCCGCAAGGGTGCAATGCGTGAGGTGAACGCATTGCACCCGCACTGAATCCGGACCCATTCATTTCTATGGGGTTGTGCACATGAGCGGTGATTTTCATTTATCACTTGTGCGTTGCGTGAAAATCGCAGCATGCTCTATATTGTGCGTTTTTCACGCAACGCAGGCCTCATAGAAGTGAATGGGGCTGCGTGAAAATCGCAAGCAAGTGCGGATGCAGTGCAATTTTCACGCATAGTACATAGGAGCAGTATTATAGTAGTTATATTCTTGTACATAGGAGCAGTATTATAGTAGTTATATTCTTGTACATAGGAGCAGTATTATAGTAGTTATATTCTTGTACATAGGAGCAGTATTATAGTAGTTATACTCTTGTACATAGGAGGCAGTATTATAGTAGTTATACTCTTGTACATAGGAGCAGTATTATAGTAGTTATATTCTTGTACATAGGAGCAGTATTATAGTAGTTATACTCTTGTACATAGGAGGCAGTATTATAGTAGTTATATTCTTGTACATAGGAGCAGTATTATAGTAGTTATATTCTTGTACATAGTAGCAGTATTATAGTAGTTATATTCTTGTACATAGGAGGCAGTATTATAGTAGTTATATTCTTGTACATAGGAGCAGTATTATAGTAGTTATATTCTTGTACATAGTAGCAGTATTATAGTAGTTATATTCTTGTACATAGGAGGCAGTATTATAGTAGTTATATTCTTGTACATAGGAGCAGTATTATAGTAGTTATATTCTTGTATATAGGAGCAGTATTATAGTAGTTATATTCTTGTACATAGGAGCAGTATTATAGTAGTTATATTCTTGTACACAGGAGCAGTATTATAGTAGTTATATTCTTGTACATAGGAGCAGTATTATAGTAATATTCTTGTACATAGGAGCAGTATTATAGTAGTTATATTCTTGTACATAGGAGGCAGTATTATAGTAGTTATATTCTTGTACATAGGAGCAGTATTATAGTAGTTATATTCTTGTACATAGGAGCAGTATTATAGTAGTTATATTCTTGTACATAGGAGGCAGTATTATAGTAGTTATATTCTTGTACATAGGGGGCAGTATTATAGTAGTTATATTCTTGTACATAGGAGGCAGTATTATAGTAGTTATAGTCTTGTACATAGGAGCAGTATTATTGTAGTTATAGTCTTGTACATAGGAGCAGTATTATAGTAGTTATATTCTTGTACATAGGGGGCAGTATTATAGTAGTTATATTCTTGTACATAGAGCAGTATTATAGTATTTATATTCTTGTACATAGGAGCAGTATTATAGTAGTTATATTCTTGTACATAGGAGGCAGTATTATAGTATTTATATTCTTGTACATATGAGGCAGTATAATAGTAGTGATATTCTTGTACAGAGGAGCAGTATTATAGTAGTTATATTCTTGTACATAGGAGCAGTATTATAGTATTTATATTCTTGTACATATGAGGCAGTATTATAGTAGTTATATTCTTGTACATATGAGGCAGTATTATAGTAGTTATATTCTTGTACATAGGAGGCAGTATTATAGTAGTTATATTCTTGTACATATGAGGCAGTATTATAGTAGTTATATTCTTGTACATAGGAGCAGTATTATAGCAGTTATAGTCTTGTACATAGGAGGCAGTATTATAGTAGTTATATTCTTGTACATAGGAGGCAGTATTATAGTAGTTATATTCTTGTACATAGGAGGCAGTATTATAGTAGTTATAGTCTTGTACATAGGAGGCAGTATTATAGTAGTTATATTCTTGTACATAGGAGGCAGTATTATAGTAGTTATATTCTTGTACATATGAGGCAGTATTATAGTAGTTATATTCTTGTACATAGGAGGCAGTATTATAGTAGTTATAGTCTTGTACATAGGAGGCAGTATTATAGTAGTTATATTCTTGTACATAGGAGGCAGTATTATAGTAGTTATATTCTTGTACATAGGAGGCAGTATTATAGTAGTTATAGTCTTGTACATAGGAGGCAGTATTATAGTAGTTATAGTCTTGTACATAGGAGCAGTATTATAGTAGTTATATTCTTGTACATATGAGGCAGTATTATAGGAGTTATATTCTTGTGATCCATATAATTTATAATGTATAGACTTTTGTATAATATGTGTCATTTTCCTTCTCACTGCAGCACCTGTGTATGAAATGGAAGTGTGACAAAAGCAATTTTCTATCACTAAGGAAGAAGATTCACAGTGAAACAAACATCTTCATCTTTCAAGATGTATAATTGAGAATATTGCCTTCATGACGAGGAATGCAGTGCTGTGGTTCTCTTAGACTGTGTCCCACATGACAGATGTCTGACAAGAAAACTTTGAACTTGAAAATCATTCAAAATAAAGTTAAATAATATGATTTAATTTTCATGATGGGCAAAGGTTTTTACTAAGGTAAATCTTGAACAATAACGAGGCCCTGTGGCTCAGTGGGTGTCCATGTAGAGCTCTCCTTCTTTTAGGGCTTCTTGACTTTAAAGAGGGCAGATTTGTAGCGAGGCTTTCTTTCCCTTGAAGCAAATGTTAAAGAGGTTGTGTGACTTCAGCAAAGGGCATTCATCATGTAGAGAACGTCACAATACATTAGTAAGTGCCTTGAATTAACTTTCTCTACATGATAAATGCTATTTTCTGAAGTGACACAACCCCTTTAAGTTCACTGCCCTCGTTCTGTATCTAAATACCTTAGCCCTAGTGGCTTGTTGGCACACCCCTGGCATATGCCCTGGTTCGTCTGCCCCCATCTAGCCTATTAGAGAGGTGTCCTAAACTGTGTGCTCCAGTCTTTACCTTTCAAGAGGGATTTGTCATGATCCCACCTCATACATCTGGTGGATCATGAATGGAGGGTCGGCAGGTGGACCTCCTGCATCTGTATGTATGCCATAAATGACCCTTTAAGGACTGAAAGTCAAGTGTAGTTGTCGACTGTATAGGGAGCTGCTATCTACCGATAGATGCACTTAACATTGAGTTCAGTTGGAAATGTATAAACCAGAATGAAGAGATGTGTTTTTGAGGAGACCCCATGGTCTGCCTTCCCCCAACCCATCATTCAGCAGTGGTCCTGGAGGCTGGGAGGACCAGCAGCTGATTGCACTGGTTGTGTATGACCAGCAGATGGCAGCATCACCACAGGCACGGCCTGCACATCCTTCTCTCCTGTGGTACATGAGGAAGGGCTGAACAAAATGGAGTCTGACAGGAAAAATGCGGAGAACCTGTATAAAAATATATATGTAACCCACTACTAACCTGAACACGTGAAGGCACCATGGACATGCCATAATTTCTCCACTACTAATGTCAATGACCAGGTTGAAGCCTCGTCCAATAAGGAGAGATTTACCAAGCAAATTGTGCCAAAAAGGTGTGTATTTGGTGTGACACTTATGGAAATGAGATTACTGTGCTAACAGGAATTGTGCAATGCACCAAATTTATTAACTAATGGACGCCAGTTTTGTGTACAGTACTGGCCTGAGCGTCGGCGGCCATGACGTAAGGCAGACTTATCACTGACCTTCAGCTCTGTTCCTCAATCTCCCCCATAATGTGTAGTACATGGGCAGGAGTTCATCCCCATATTCCCAGTCCGTGCCCCCATCACAAGGTCATAACCGCACCTCATAAAAGTG
Organism: Bufo bufo; assembly: GCF_905171765.1. NCBI lineage: Eukaryota > Metazoa > Chordata > Amphibia > Anura > Bufonidae > Bufo > Bufo bufo. The sequence continues at coordinate 79,065,313 of NC_053399.1, forward strand.
CCAACCACAGCGCCCACAACATGTCCATTTTCTGGGATTTTTCTACTCATGGCCTATCCTTAACAAAGGCCAGTAAAATATGATCTGTTAGGATCTGACTTCTGAAACCCCCGCTATTCAGGGGCCTCAGCGTCCCACTGAGCGCACATGGCCTCTCATTGTTTACCAAGGCGCAGTGCCATGCATAGAGTTGTGGGTGTGCGTGGTACTACAGCTTAGTCACATTCAAGTGGAGCAAGCAAAGATAAGTGATGGAGGTGTGTGGATGGATAGATAGATAGATAGATAGATATGAGCTAGATAGATATTAGAAGTAAATATAAGAGATGGATAGATGTATGTAGTGCGTCATGTTCTGTGCCCCTGTATGTGGCGTGTTCGTTTATTTTCAGAAGTCCATTAGAAATGAGTGGAGAGCCCACCATGGAAGCACGACCACCGCTCCTTCTATGGAACTGCCAGAACACTACTCCCATAGAAATGAATGGAGAGAGGGTGCCCATGCGCCATGCACTCTCCTTCTCTTTCAGAGCTTCACCTATCTGACACCAATGTTCGAGGCGAGACAAACCTTTTAAGATTCAATTTTCAGTGCTAAAATTAAAATGATCAGTGTCACCTGCTGCAGATTAAATTTTCATTTCACATTTTGATTTTCCATTTTCTTGTTGAAGTTGTCTAATATTCAAATGGTTGTAAATCGACATCTCTGTAGGTGATGAGCCCTGCCCACTAGTACTAATTAGAGGGGGTGTCTCGCTTCGGGAAATGGCCTTTATTATGTAGAGGAAGTTAATACAAGACACTGCCTAATATATTGTGATTGTCCATGTTGCTTCTCTTGCTGGCTGGACTCATTTTTCCATCACATTACACACTGCTCGTTTCTATGCTTATGACCACCCTGCAATCCATTAATGGTGGTTGTGCTTGCACACTATAGGAAAAAGAGTCACCTTCTCTGGTGGCTGGGACCAATAGTGTGGAAGCACAACCACAGCCATGGGAATCTCTCAAAATGGTTGAAGGTCTATCTATATCAGGGGTAGGCAACCTCCGGCACTCCAGCTGTTGAGAAACTACAACTCCCAGCATGCATACTTGTTCTGCTCTTCTAAGAACTCACATCGAAATGAATGGAGCATGCTGGGAATTGTAGTTTCACAACAGCTGGAGTGCCGAAGGTTGCTGATCCCTGATCTATATTATACTTATATCACATGAGCCCTCCTATGTCTCCACAATACCAATGTTATGGTTGTCCTGCAATAAGTAGATGACAAGATACATATGACTGACACACAATACACTGAGCAGCACAAGGAGCTTCTCCTTACACGGCACCTCCACATTTATGGAGATTGTACTTGGACAACCCTAGTCCATGTCACCACTTGGCTCATAGGGTTTGCTCGGACCAAACAACATGGTGGTTCAGCAGTTAGCGCTGGCCTCTTTCAGGGCTGGGACTAATGATGTTGTGGAAGAATCTGACAAGTATTACTTTGGACTATGGATGTGTGTGCTGTTATATGGACGAGTAAAAACACATAGGATTTGAACAAAGGACCCCAGCACTGCTATGCCACAGTGCTATCCACTGAGCCACCAACTCACACAACATTTTTTGCAAATACTTTGCAAATATCATGGCAAACTGAGGGCCTCCTCCCATTGCTGGATCATGCCATTGCTCACCTCCAAGTGGTCTCTTGTGGTGGCTCCAGTGGTTGGTGCTGGTGTCTTAGAACAATGAGGTCCTTGGTTCAAATCTGACCAAGGGTGAGATCTGCATGGAGATTGTGTGCTGTCTGGTAATAGGTTGTGAGTGGTAGCAATTTGGTGTGAGATGGAGAAGAGGTGGTAATGTGTGTAGTGAGAATTTGGTGTGTGGTGTGTGTGGTGATATGGTGGTAATTTAGTGTGAGATGGAGAAGTGGTGGTAATGTGTGTAGTGAGATGGAGAAAGGGAATATGTTTGAAGGTTGGTTGTAAGAGGAAAATAAATATGTTTGGATGTGAAGTAGGATTAAAAAAGTAACTTTTGGACTTAGTTTTTAAAAAATTATATATTGGAGACCACCATTTAATTGTATTTTCATAGCACAAAGAATACTTTCCTTCATCTCTTACCACCAAGCTGCATCTTTCAGGAGAACACAGAACCCCCATCAGATAACAGCATTGGGTGGATTTGAACCGGGAGCCTCACAACTGAAAGACACCTGTGCTGACCACTGAGCCACCACTCAGCTCAGTACTAGTAAGTCCGAGGAGGTGAATGATGACATGAACCAGCAACGGGAGGAGAGTTTTCTAGTGATGAGATGTCTATGTAGCTGTTATATGGACGAGTAAAAACACATAGGATTTGAACAAAGGACCCCCAGCACTGCTATTCCACAGTGCTATCCACTGAGCCACCAACTCACACAACATTTTTTGCAAATACTTTGCAAATATCATGGCAAACTGAGGGCCTCCTCCCATTGCTGGTTCATGTCATTGCTCACCTCCGAGTGGTCTCTTGTGTTGGGCAGTGTGGTGGCTCCAGTGGTTGGTGCTGGTGTCTTAGAGCAGTGAGGTCCTTGGTTCAAATCTGACCAAGGGTGTGAGCTGTCTGGTAATTGGTTGTGAGTGGTGGTGAAATGGTGTGTAGTGAGATGGAGAAAGTGAATATGTTTGGAGGTCAGCTGTGTGAGGAGATGGAGAAAGTGAATATGTTTGGAGGTCAGCTTTGTGAGGAGATGGAGAAAGTGAATATGTTTGGAGGTCAGCTGTGTGAGGAAATGGATGGAGACAGTGAATATGTTTGCAGGTGAGAGGAAAAGAAATAAGTGAGGTAAGATTTTTAAAAAAAGCAACTTTTGGACTTAGTTTTTAAAAAATTATATATTGGTCTCCACCCAGGGAGACCACCATTAATTATATTTGTATCGCACAAAGAATACTTCCCTTCATCTCTTACCACCAATCTGCATCTTTCAGGAGAACACAGAACCTCCATCAGATAACAGCATTGGGTGGATTTGAACCGGGAACCTCACAACTGAAAGACACCTGTGCTGACCACTGAGCCACCACTCAGCTCAGTACTAGTAAGTCTGAGGAGGTGAATGATGACATGTACCAGCAACGGGAGGAGAGCCTATATGTCAGAGATCAACAACCACCAGCTGTTCTGAAACTACAACTCCCAGAATCCTCCTTTCACTTCAATGGTGGTTACAAGAACAGCAAAGCAAGTGTGCATGCTGGGAGCTGTAGTTTCACAGCAGCTAGAGTGCCGAAGGTTGCTGATTCCCGCTTTAGATGATATGTCTATGTAGTTCCTGTGTTCCTCAATGTTCCTAAGCCTAGTACCCCCTAGTAAAATACAAGTAGCCCAAGGCTATGATCATGCTCTGCCCTGTCTATTATAAGCACAGCACACTTATTCCCCTAGACCCCAATGACCAAACTGGGCATTCAGGTGAAGTGGACAGATGGGAGTAGTAGAAGTGAGAGAGAAGGGGACCTCTCCAGCACAATGTCACTTTACATGCTCTTCAGGTTGTGTGGAAAGCAGGGTGACAAGTCTTATTGGCGGCCATGAGTAGCCGGTATCTTCTGAAGAGAGTGGGGGGCACACTACAATGAAGGCGGAGTGCAATGGTGGTTTAAACAACTCTAGTAACAAACACTGGCCACATGGCATGCTGGGAGTTGTAGTTTTGGAATAGCTGGAGGGCCGCAGGTTGAGCACGCCTGCACTAAGTATAAAAGCAATACAAAAGATTTATTAGGCTACAAAAGACACAACAAACATAAGTAAAAAATTATATTGTACACATTTTTTCTTTATTATGTTTGTTGTGTCTTTTGTATCCTAATAAAACTTTTGCATTGCTTTTATACTTAGTGGATGTGCATTTTCTTGGGGTTCTTTTGGGCCATCTAGTCGGTATTTTCTGTGACTGGGAACGAATAGGACCTGGATGGTCTGATAATGTGCAGCATCTTCATGAAAGGTTTTATTATTCTCCACCCTCGTATAAGTCATTTATCTTCTGGTAGCTGCACCAAGAGGAACCTCGGCTTTTATCCCCTTTTTCAGACTCTCTGTATAAGAGACCCGTTTCTTCCTCCTGCCTCTCTAGAGAATGCTGGTTTGGGAAAAGTGGAATCTTCTCAAATTTGTAAGGGACTCAAGCTTCACTTCTGAAAACCAAAGACTATCCACAAGCTGATCGGAGCAAAGTACATTTTAATACCGATGACCTATCCTCCGCCATCCGTGCAATTTGCGAACCGCAACACTATGGCCATCTGAATGAGCCCTAATAGTCTTATTAAGGCCCAGTGATCCTGGTAGTGTCCCAAACAGCCTCAAAAAGATCCAATTTAGGGCTCATGCACACGACCGTATGCCCTCCGAGACATGCAGTCCGTGAGTGAGCCATATGTCCAGAAGCGGCATACATCGTGCGCGCAGGAGTGCACAGCATCATAGATTACAATGATGCTGTGCATGTCGGGCCGTCCGCGGGACTATTGTCCTGCACTCATAAGATCATATGAGTGCAGGACAATAACCCCGTGTGCGGCCCGACGTGCACAGCATAAACTGTCCACGTCTTGATAGGGTAAATGGATGTCTTAGAGAGGAGCACCATTTAAGACCCACCTTTATGACCCAAAATAAAGGGGTAATCCTTGGCCAATATGAATGGTCAGCCAGTGACCCTACATCTTAGGTATAGCAACACATGGCCTCGTCCAAATAGGACAGCTGATTGCCAAGGATTTGAGAGAACTACCACAGCACAGGGATCCCATGTACCAAAATGGTCTCTGAGGAGCAGCCATGTTGCCGACACTCAGTGGTGTAGCTACAGCAAATCCACCACCTGTGGATCCCATGGGCTACACGAGAGGGAAAACCTTGGTGTTGTATGAGTAGCAGGGACGTAGGTTGAGCTGACCCTATATCTGCACTAGATGGCGCTATCCCATAGGCCAGCGGTCCCCAACCGCCGGGCCGCGGCCAAGGACCGGGCCCTGGAAGATGGTTTGCCGGGCCGCGGCGATCAGGGCAGTCTTTAACTCTGTACTAATGAAGCGCTTCCATTATGGAAGCACTTCATTAGTACAGAAGGACCAGGAAGCGGTGAAGGATCTGTACTCACCACTTCCTGGTCCACGGCTCGGCTATCGGCTGTGCAAGGCTGCGCACAGCGTGAGGTCGCTCTGTGACCTCACACCGTGCGCCGCTATACACAGCCGACAGCAGAATGAAGAGGATCGCGATGGTGACCAGGAGCAGGAGAGGTAAGTTTTTTTGTTTTTTTTATTTGCACTAGGGGCTGATGGCTGACATGAGGGGCAGACATATGGCTGACATGAGGGGCAGGCATGAGGGGCTGACATAGGGGGGCTTATGGCTGACATTAGGGGGTCTTATGGCTGACATTGGGGGCTGATAGATGGCTAAAGGTTTGGGGGTTGATCTGAGCCATTGGGGGTCTGATCTGAGGTCTGATTAACATTGGGGTCTGATCTGAGGTCTGATTAACATTGGGGGTCTGATATGAGGTCTGATTAACATTGGGGGTCTGATTGCTGGTCTGACCTGAGGTGTGCTGAAAAATATTTTTTTCTTATTGTTCTCCTCTAAAACTAGGTGCATCTTATAGGGTGAAAAATACGGTACAGTGCAGCAGAGACCATAGTCAGTTTATATAGTCATTATATAGTGTTAAATATTTTAATATGTACCTTTTGTTTTGTTATGCGCGTGAATCAGTCAGCCCCGCCCACCCCCTAAGCCCCACCCAGAACCCCTGCCCCCCCCTGCAAAATTTGGGGAAAAATCGGAGAAGGGGGAAGGGAGGAAGGAAGGGTTGAGGGAAAATCAACAACAAAAATAACGATAAGAAGCTGTACAGTTACCATCAGGTTTATATTCAGTTATTATTACAATATACTCTGACAAAAATAGAATTTCATCTCATATCAATACGACAAAAAACATCTCCCTGTACTGTAACCATTTGCTAACATCAGTACTAGCTATATACAGTTGGTCAGGTCCTGCTCACATGTGTGGGTAGAGAGAGGGTGACATGACCCTGTTGGAGATGAGGTGGACCAAAGGGCAAAAAGTGTCCATAATTTAGTGTGAAGAGGTGGTTATAATAAGTTGTATGTGATGTACCCTGTCTGGCTCCAGCATGAAAGACCTTCTTTTAAGAGTTAATTACATTGGAGAAGTTCTTCATGGTTCTTCTGTCGTGTACAGATGTGTCCACCCTTACCTTCTGCATAAGGTCTCTCAATGTTGATGGTCTATCCTCAGGATAATTTTTCAGCTGATTGGTGGGGAGGCCGGGTGTCAGACCCCCCACCGCTCTGATCTTGATGGCCTATAGCCTATGGATAGTTCATCAATATTGAGAGAGTGGAGTGAAAAATTCTCATGCTACAAATACATTCTTATGCAGACACAACGCCCAAGTGGGTAACGCAGATTTTTTTCCCCCCCAAATTGGTTGTCCCATGTTGGCGTACCTAAAGCCAAGAGTTACGAAAGGATGGGCACATCTGTACTATCCACCAGAAGGTTCAGATTGGTGGGAGGCTACCCCACCTTCAATAGGTGGCACTAGCATGACAATTAAATTCCTTCTGGAAAGAACCTAATTTGCATATTTTATCTTCTGGAACCTTGCCAGTATGACTCCATGCACAGGCTCTCAATAAGCAGAACCATTCACAAAGCTGCAACCTCTCTAAGAAGCGCAGACATCATCGTACTTACATTTACACACCACTTTCTCTCACGAGAGCTTTAGAGATTCTGACGTTCTTCACAGATGCTGGTGCTCTACTATATGGCCTAGCCCAGCACTCTTAGAGCTCTGCGATTCCTGATTTTGCAATTTTGGGTCAACGATGGATGCTATTCTCCATCTTGTCTGTATTGCATATCATAATATGGCTACATGGAACACCCCTTTAAGGAAGGGTTTGGTTATCCACTCAAAATACTCGTGCAGCCTCAGCCCAACACTCCTAATAAAACTTACTTCCATTTTCTCAAAAAGGCTTTCATGTTGGAGCTGCATTGCAAATTCCATGAACAATCAAAAGTGGACTTTTGTGATGGAGGCTGCCATTTTGTAAAACTGATGGAAATCTAGTGCATAAATGCTCTTCATTTACATTACTAAGGTATGATGCAGAAAACAGACAAGGCCATTTTGTAATCTGAACCATTTTCCAATTCTTAGCCATTTCAAGGTTAATTTGAATTCAATCTACAAAATGGCCGCCTCTGTGATTCTACTCTACGTGGACATCAATGTGGTGTGAACAATTACATTTTTTGATGCGTTTAAGATGGAAATCCAAACATAAATGTATATGTGCAGGTTAACATGCAATATCTGGTAAGATCGTGAGGATGCACACCATTATAGGGGAACCATCTTTCTTGTGACCCGTAACCAGTTTGGTTTTTATGGTTCATCCACAAACCAGAAATCTTTCCCCTGACCATTGGTTCTTGAGAGGATCTTCCACAGAGTGTCAGGTCTTGCAACCCTTTATTTGTTTGACCACGAGGTGGTGGAAATGATGTCTTCAAGATGTCATGAAGTAAACAAGAAGAGTGAATCTGAGGTGACTTTTCAAAATGGAGTCCCATATGGCCAATGGTTGTGATGGCTGCCCTGTTCTCTCAGAAGCTGGCAATGCAGGCTTCTCCGCCAACTTCTCTGCACCCTTTTTCTTTCATTTAGATGCCAGGACACTTTTAGAAGGCACTTAACCCTTAACCTCCTACACCTTACCACTCCCATTCATCTTTGATTGAGCCATATTTAGATAGTGATTTGTTTTGAGAAAAGACCTCAACATGTTTTTCTCATTCTGTAAAACATCTAACCTCAAAGACGCTGATGAAGGGGTCGGCAAAGCTTTCCATACCAAGTATCTTGTAGTAGGTTGGGATCATGGATATCTTCCAGAGGGCCCTGTCCATGTTTTGGGACCCTGGTATATACATATGTATAGTTTACCTTTTCAAAAAGTTTGTTAAACGTTTCAATACTAAATACAAGGCTGTATCTGTCTGGGGGTGTAAATATCTCTGAGGAACCAGAATGTATGAGGGAAATAATATTCTCCTATTAAAATAATTTGTGGACACGTTTCTCTACCAGCTCTTTTCAATAGCCCCAATTCAAGTTTAAATACATGGAACCAGTACCATGTAACATTTGACTGACCCTCATTGATGAGGGACATGCTGGTATGTTCTACAAAACATACATGTTTAGAGCGTGTTCTGCTGCAGGTAATATTGAGAACTCCAAATTTACTGTGTAACCGATCAAAAAGCACCTCCGAGCCATTTTGTACAATATGCAGTTGGTATACTGCACCATAACAAATGTTTAATTCTCTCGACTACCAGGTGCACAAAATGGCTGCCTCCATTATGAGAAATACAAACTGTGCTAAGGCTGTGGTTACACAGCAACATTTGGTAATCGAAACGTTACTGGATTACCGCAACACAACCTCCCTGTAGTCGACCAAATGTCACCATGTGACCGCTGCTGTAGAAGCATGCACCAAGACAAAATTAAAAAAGGTGGATGTAACGGACCGTTTCAGCAGACAAGGGGTTAAAATCCGATTAGGCGATATGCCCCTTTCTGAGAGACAGGCACAGCTACTGCAGGACACCAACCTCCCGAACTGGATACAAAGTAGCACTCCAAACTGGAACCTCACGAATAGCTGCTAGCAGACGAACAGGAATCAGCTTACCCTCCTGGCAATCAGTCTCTAACAGCATACAGCGGATCCCCCCAATAACGAGACAAGGCTCCGTGTTGAGGGTAAAGCAGTGGTCTGAGGTGCTGGCACACCCAGCCTGGTTTTTATTACAGTTGTTTGCAAATACAGTTCCGCCCACAGGGAGGTATAAAACAACCAAGCCCATCTGGTGTACACGCCCCTAGGGGACCAGAATGAAGACTGTGACATAGGACAGATATGCAGCACTGTAGGATACACAGAGACAATACATCCCCACAATGCATCATGGTTTCCTCCTCTCTGCCCTGGAGACACCCGAGGCGTAATCCAATTATCTCTCAAGACAAAGAGAAATCACCAATACACATGTGGATATAACAGGACAGACATCACCATTTAAACACACAATGGGACAATGGCACAATAGAAACACACCCAGCATATTCCTCCCAAGCTGACAAGTTACACTTATTATAAATTGTTACAACTTTGTGAGTTTACATTGGCCATACATATAACTTACATCAATTTAAACAGTATAACTTGGGGACAAACCTATCCAAAATTCACTTGAAAAGGTTCAGGGGTTTAAAAGTTAGTATGGGCCATAATCCTGAGGCAAGAGGCTGATAAACAGGCCTCTCCAAAACCCAGTGGCGAGGTTGGTTTCGCCACACATCTCCCCCCTCCAGGGAAGACTAACCAGATACCTGACCTCACGCCGGTCGGTACCTGAGTTAGTCTGGCAGCCCACCCACAACCCAATACTGGACCTGTTGCATTTGGTAGCCTGTCTCTGTCCAGTGAGTCCACCAAGGTTATGTTGGAAGCTGGTACTCCCGGTCTCTGTGTTGCTCCCTGGCTTAGAGTCTGGTTGTTGGAGGGGGAGACCGACTGTCTCTACCCCCCTGTGCTGTAAGTGCAGAGACCACGGTCCCATCTGCACTGTTGTGGGGCTTACTGTCTCCCCCTGGTGCGTTAAGCTGCCGCTGGGGAGAGGGGGTAACGAGCTCCTCTCCCATACATACTTCCAGCCACTGGGGAGGGCGACCGACCGTCTCCGCTCCCAATACAGTGTCCTGCTGTTTGGGAAAGGAGACTGGGCTCTCTATTCCCTGCTGGACACTCTGCCGCTGGGGAATGGAGACTGGGCTCCCAATTCCCAAAAAATCACACTGCTGCTGGGGGGCAGGGACAACTACCTCTGCCCCCTGTAACTCAGCCTGCCGCTGGGGAGGGAGGACGCTGCTCTCCTCTCCCTGCATTTCACACTGCCTTCCCGGCATATCACTCTGCTGCTGGGGGGCAGGAACAACTACCTCTGCCCCCTGTAACTCAGCCTGCCGCTGGGGAGGGAGGACGCTGCTCTCCTCTCCCTGCACTTCACACTGCCACTGGGGAATGGAGACTGGGCTCCCAATTCCCTGCAATTCACACTGCCGCTTGGGAATGGAGACTGGGCTCCCGATTCCCTGCTGGACACTCTGCCGCTGGGGAGGGGAGACTGAGCTCTCTCTGTCCCGCAACTGTAACTTCCGGTGGAGGTCCACCCAACGTGGCAGCTGACCGTCACCTTCTGCCCGGTATAGTAGGGTCTTGAACACTAGACTCCTCACGAACTTCACGTATTTCTCAGCTGGATTGGGTCCGAAGAAGTTCAGCCGCAACCACATCATACGGTCAAATTCCTCCACAGAGTATCTGTACTCAACTGCTGGTTCCATCCTGGTGCTTTTAGGGTCGCTGTACTGAGACATGCGTTGCCCTTAAGTTGTAAAATCCAAAGAAATGGTGTCTCCTGTAGCTGTCCTTCTGGCTGTAGGAACGATCCCGCTGCTTGCCACCAATGTAACGAACCGTTTCAGCAGACAAGGGGTTAAAATCTGTTTAGGCGATATGCCCCTTTCTGAGAGACAGGCACAGCTACTGCAGGACACCAACCTCCCGAACTGGATACAAAGTAGCACTCCAAACTGGAACCTCACGAATAGCTGCTAGCAGACGAACAGGAATCAGCTTACCCTCCTGGCAATCAGTCTCTAAGAGCATACAGCGGATCCCCCCAATAACGAGACAAGGCTCCGTGTTGAGGGTCAAGCAGTGGTCTGAGGTGCTGGCACACCCAGCCTGGATTTTATTACAGTTGTTTGCAAATACAGGTCCGCCCACAGGGAGGTATAAAACAACCAAGCCCATCTGGTGTACACGCCCCTAGGGGACCAGAATGAAGACTGTGACATAGGACAGATATGCAGCACTGTAGGATACACAGAGACAATACATCCCCACAATGCATCATGGTTTCCTCCTCTCTGCCCTGGAGACACCAGAGGCGTAATCCAATTATCTCTCAAGACAAAGAGAAATCACCAATACACATGTGGATATAACAGGACAGACATCACCATTTAAACACACAATGGGACAATGGCACAATAGAAACACACCCAGCATATTCCTCCCAAGCTGACAAGTTACACTTATTATAAATTGTTACAACTTTGTGAGTTTACATTGGCCCTACATATAACTTACATCAATTTAAACAGTATAACTTGGGGACAAACCTATCCAAAATTCACTTGAATAGGTTCAGGGGTTTAAAAGTTAGTATGGGCCATAATCCTGAGGCAAGAGGCTGATAAACAGGCCTCTCCAAAACCCAGTGGCGAGGTTGGTTTCGCCACAGTGGATAACCTCTTAAAGGGTCTTGTGAGATACATTTTGTTTATATATCCCTTTTTGGTAATCCCAGGCATTCATACTGGAAATGTTTTTGGTGTAAGACCGTTCATATTTCCAGGACAGCCATACTGACTCCACTATGGCCACAACTACAAAAAAATCCTCTCAAGCAAGGTCTAGTTTACCTTTACGCCACTATGCAAAGATGTCACTCCCAAGAAAGAGAACCATCTCGCCAGCGCCACCTATTGGGAGTGGCTCTCTAGAAGTTAAGATCTAACTTTTCAACAAGCCTTGGAATTTGACAAGGGAATATAGCTAAGCCAGATACCCATCCGTAGACGGCTGTTTCAGGGTGCTTGCCCCTCGTCAGTACAGAGTAGGATTATGGCTGACTTGCCTAAACCGTTACACCACCAAAGACCTAAAGAATCTGGTAAAATAAATATAAATTGGGTTGACCATGTTGGATCGTTTGTCCTTAAGAGTAAATGAAGAATGCCCAGGCATGATTTTTGACAGGGGGACACTATTTATAAGTCATGATAATCAGACGAGTGATTCAATATCCTGTTTTTGAAGGTGTGGCTAAACAGTTGGTAGGTGGTCCATGGCAGACCTTCATTTAAGGTCATGCAAAGGTTGTCTAATAGCTCTGTGGCCCATAATAAGAAACCTGCAGATAGCAATGGGGCCTTAACCTACCTGTGATTTCATGTGGAAGATCGTTCTGTCGGATTTCTTCAGAATCCAACAGATAAAAGTTGGTATGTGCCACTGGATGCCATATTACAGAGGTGTTCTCACCTAGCATTGCTTCTAGGGGAGCTATCGAGATACCACGAACCACCGCACCGGCTCCCTACATGATGCCTAACATACAAGACCTTTCTTGGCTAATGCTCCTCAACTAGACTTCTTCATATACATAGTAATATATCACTTTGTTGTCATGTATTTTTATAGAATTTTATGCCTTTCGATGGCAGCGAGATGAATGACTGACTGAAGAATGAAAGTGCATGGAGGGGTGCAACTCTCCAACAGCCTCCCTCTCCCAACGCCCCCCTCAGTGGTTGATATCAAAGACCCAATGGTTAGGATACTGAAGGGAAAAGCACAGACGGAGACTTTGGTAAGTAACCACACTTTTAAAAAGCAAGATATCATTTTTAAACAGATCAGTGCATACTTCTTATATGAAAATATACACAATTATATTTCATTGTCAAAAAAAACTAATGAAAAAAAACAAAAAAACAATAAAAACAAAAAGGAAAGCAAACCAGCCAAACACAATATATTAGCTATTTTTTTGTTATCTTTTTGTTATTTATTTTTTATTTTTTTGTGTTTTTTGTAAATATTACTTCATGCATTTTACACCTTTTTTAGCCTTTTGAGAATAAATAAGCTCCTTTTTTAATTTACATTTTTTTATTTTCTTCACTCTACTTTGAAGAACATATTTTCAGTTGTTTCACACTTGTTTGTTATGTATATAATTCCACATGTGTTAATTCATAGTTTTGATGCCTTCATAGTCCTGAAAATAAAGAAAACTCTTTGAATGAGAAGGTGTGTCCAAACTTTTGGTCTGTACTGTATATATTTTTAGCTGATCACCCCCCTTTTCACCAATATCGTGTGAAAATAGCAGCAAAAATCTTGTGTGGCAGTGTTACTGACCTGGGCAATGAGCATGCTGCTATGGATGCACCTGGACCCCTTGCACATTATCCTTTAATTCCAAGCCTTCCCTTTCCAGAGGGGATTCTGCTCTCCGGAAAACGGCCTCGAATTTAAAGTTCCAATATGATTTCACTTTCCGAATTTCTAACGGGGGGGGGGGGGGGCTATTTTTTATATCTCGCAGTCATACTGCCTTTAATACATATAAAACCCTGTGATGGGAAATCCCTGTCCTCGAGAAGTGAAATCATAGGCTGAGCGCTTTCCTCCAAAATAAGAAAACCGCATCTAAAAGAATAAAAATATATATGTATATATTATATATATTTCTTGTTTTTGTTAATTTTTTATATATATTTTTTTCTCTTTTAAAAAGGCATTGTCTGCATTATGATAGAGCTCCATGGCTTGCGGGGGTTCGAGTTTTAGATATGTCTACGTAGCTTGATCTCTGGACGGTCCCGTCTGCGCTGAGTGAGCCGGAGACTGGAAGGAGCTTCCATGACGGGTGGAGGATGGGAGGGGAAGGTGGCTCTCCATGGTGTGCAACCCGATAAGATGCCGGTTCGTTAACTTGAAACAAGCAAAAAACCCAACTAAGGTCCGTCAAGCAGCTAGGAATTCAATTTCCAGTTTGTCAATGAGCGCTGCTCGGCCAGGGAGGCCACTTTGGACTTAACCGTTTCATGAATGGCGGAAAAAAAAAAAAAACAGAGTCTGCAGCTTCCCTTTCAAGCAACCCGGTAATAGATAATGAAAGCTGGCCCGGTAGCGAGCAGCCCAACGATGGATGTCTTCAGATAAGCAGAGCAGGGTGAGGCGGTGAGCAGGGTATATCGGTGAGGATGGAGGGCAGTGGCGAGATTGACTGTAGCAGCTGTGGTCAACAAGACGACAAGGTAAGCAGTTGGCTTTGGAGGGCTGGAGTCGTACTCGGCTTAGGTTCTTAGTGCAGCCATGGAGTCCCATGTCCTCTGCAGACATTGCCTGACGCACTGGACTAGGAAGAATACCTACCAAATACTAAAGCTATATCTCAGGCAGTTAATGATAGGTTTCCACCTTACAGCATTAAACCTCACTGGTGACCTGCTCCTGTCTGCCCACCCCATCCCAATCGGCACCTCATCCTGTGGCTCGCAAGCGTGAGGACGAGGTGGGCGGGTGGGTTTGGTTTCTGGAGCAGTTATGTTACCCATGCGTCGAGCCGCATGCGTTTTACAGACGGGCTCTCGCCTTCCACGTCGCTCGAAGGTCGCAGCAGCCCAAGCGAAGAGGTGTAGTCGACCCTTGCATCCTCTCGGTCGTTGCCTTCGAAAGAACTTGCGTTGCTGCTCAGGCTGTCGACGGGAGAGCGGCCGGTGGCTTCGTGCCTCGCCTGGTGGGGGTAGGACGTCAATGGGGTGCCGGTGCTCCGTTCCCGGTTGGGAGATAGAGGTTCTTTTTTGATGCTTATGTTTGGGTTGGTGTTGACTGTCAGCGTGGCGGTGTGTGGAAGCTGTCCACTGGATCTGTGTGAGGAGGCGTGAGGAAAGAGCAGACGGGGGTAGAAAATATTAATCCACATCAAGAAGTCCCTACAGAATGAAGATGGTTAGAGGTCTACATGTAGCCCATAAGGAGCCTACAACTACCACGTCTTAAAGTAAACGTCCACCACTTATCAGTAAGTGAACATTTTAGTGATAATGCGGATCCGTTTTTTTGCTGATCCACAGACTTCAATGGGGCCATGTCCGGATTATTCGGCACACTAAGTTCAATTCAGATATTCACCTGCGGCACCAGCACAAACCTCACCTCAGTTCTGAGGGGTTGTTCCATGAAGACAATTTATCCCTCCTCACCAGGGCAGTGGATAAGTGTCTGATCGGCAGGCGTCCCACCGCTGGGGCCCCCGCCGATCATGAGAACATGATCTGTACTCCCTGTTTGGACGGATCGGTAGACAAGCATGCGTGATCGCCTCTCCATTCTGAAAGGGGAAGACGGCCCCTGTTCTTGTGATCGGTGGGGGCCTCAATGGCCAGACCCCCGCCAATCAAACACTTATTCACTGCTGCTAGGAATGAACGATCCCTTTAACTGCAGGAAAGCAAAATGGCGGCTGTCCAGCAAATGAAAAATACCCAGAAAGTATGAGTTGTGTGGGCAGAAGGGACTCATGATCCGTCTCAATGCACAAGTGGGTTCACAATTAGAGTGATCCACGTGAGGATTCCACCTCTTTGTGAATTCATAAAACTGGCAGAACCAGTAAAGAAGTGTAGAGTCAGGTGTGCCCCTCCCGATTCACCCAGTTCCCTCCCTGTGATGGAGAACCAGCCCTGTACATATGAGACACGAGAGCTCCCAAAGGGCAGGAGGTGATATTTAATAAAAGGTAATTAAAGGCACCTCCTGGTCTGTGAGCAGCCGACAACCTCCCTCATCCACAGAACCCGAGAGCCAGGAGGCTCCATGAGTGCAGCCATCAGAGGTACTAACTCTGCAGAAGACCATCCTGCTACATCTGTCCATCCAGCTCTTGTCCATCTCACTTCCTCTCACTCTGTCTGGCACCAGCTCCTACCCCTCCATCTCACACTCTATATCAATCTCCCCTGCTCCCTGTCCATCTATCCCTCATGTTCTCTTTCACTCTCTCTCCATCTCGCTCCAGCTCTCTATCCATCCATCTCTTGATTTCTATTTATTTTGCACCCAGTCTCTATCAATCCATCTCTCACTCATGCTCTCTGTCCATTCATCTCTCGCTCTGTCTCCATCCCACTTCCTCTCTCTCTATCCATCTTGCACCCACTTTCTATCCATCCAACTCCAGCCGTCCATCTCTTGCTCTCTCTATCCATCCATCCATCTTGCTCCCAGTCTATTTCTAAGGTGCTCTCTACATACAGTGGGATGCGAAAGTTTGGGCAACCTTGTTAATCATCATGATTTTCCTGTATAAATCGTTGGTTGTTACGATAAAAAATGTCAGTTAAATATATCATATAGGAGACACACACAGTGATAGTTGAGAAGTGAAATTAAGTTTATTGGATTTACAGAAAGTGTGCTATAATTGTTTAACCACTTCCCATCTGGGCCCTTTGCCCCCTTCCTGACCAGGCCAAATTTTGCAAAACTGACATATCTCACTTTATGTGGTAATAACTTTGGAACGCCTTTATTTATCCAAGTCATTCAGAGATTGTTTTCTCGTGACACATTGTACTTCATGATAGTCATAAATTTGAGTCAAAATATTTCACCTTTATTTATGAAAAAATCCCAAATTTACCCAAAAATTTGAAAAATTCGCAATTTTCTAAATTTCAATTTCTCTGCTTTTAAAACAGAAAGTGATACCTCATAAAATATTTATTATTTAACATTCCCCATATGTCTACTTTATGTTGGCATCATTTTGGAAATGTCATTTTATTTTTTTAGGACGTTAGAAGGCTTAGAAGTTTAGAAGGAATTCTTCAAATTTTTAAGAAAATTGCCAAAATCCACTTTATAAGGACCAGTTCAGGTCTGAAGTCAATTTGTGGGGCCTACATAGTGGATACCCCCATAAATGACCCCATTGTAGAAACTACACCCCTCAAGGTATTCAAAACCGATTTTACAAACTTTGTTAACCCTTTAGGCGTTCCACAAGAATTAAAGGAAAATGGAGATCAAATTTTAAAATTTCACTTTTTTGGCAGATTTTCCATTTTAATCAATTTTTTTCTAAAATTGAAAAAAACTCAATATTTATTACCCAGATTCTGCGGTTTACAGAAACACCCCACATGTGGTCATAAACTGCTGTATGGGCACACGGCAGGGCGCAGAAGAAAAGGAACTCCACATGGTTTTTAGATGCCATGTCCCATTTGAAGCCCCCTGATGCACCCTTACAGTAGAAACTCCCAAGAAGTGACCCCATTTTGGAAACTAGGGGATAAGGTGCCAGTTTTATTAGTACTATTTTTGGGTACATATGATTTTTTGATCATTCATTATAACACTTTATGGGGCAAGGTGACCAAAAAATTGGTTGTTTTAGCACAGTTTCTATTTATTTATTTTTACAGCGTTCACCTGAGGGGTTCAGTCAAGTGACATTTTTATAGAGCAGATTGTTACGGACGTGGCGATACCTAATATGTATACTTTTTCTCATTTATTAAAGTTTTACACAATAATAGCATTTTTGAAACAAAAAAATTATGTTTTAATGTGTCCATGTTCTGAGAGCTATAGTTTTTTTATTTTTTGAGAGATTTTCTTATGTAGGGGGCTCATTTTTTGCGGGATGAGGTGACGGTTTTATTGGTACTATTTTGTGGGACATACGCGTTTTTGATCACTTGGTGTTGCACCTTTTGTGATGCAAGGTGACAAAAATTGCTTGTTTTGACAGTTTTTTTTTTTTTTTACGGTGTTCACCCGAGGGGTTAGGTCATGTGATACTTTTATAGAGCTGGTTTTTACGGACGCGGCGATACCTAATAGGTCTATTTTATTTTTTCTATTTTTAATTTTTTTTTTTTATTCCTTACTTGGGAACTTTTTTTTTTACATGTGAAACTTTATTTTATTTTATTTTTTCAACCCTTTATTTTTTTTTATTTTTTTTTACACTTTTCGTCCCCCATAAGGTCATACAAGACCTCTGGGGACATTTGCTTCACTTTTTCTTTTTTTTTTCACAGTTGATTTCTCCTGTAACTGGGGCTGACATAGTAGCCCCAGTTACAGGACAAATGCACCCCTATAGAGGCTGTACAGCAGCAATCCTGCGCTGTACAGCCTCACAGCAGGGCTGATCGAGGTCTCTGAGAGACCTCACACAGCTCCTGCACACTCCGGTCACGGCGGTCACTTGACCGCCGGGCCGGAACAGGAAGCGCTGTGCGCTTCCTTCTCTGCAGACACAGCGCTCGGTGAGCGCTGTGTCTGCAGCGATCGTGAAGGCAGGGACACCTGGGCACTGTCCCTGCCTCCTCTCTGGGTTGCCCTGCTGTCACTGACAGCGGGCAACCCGATCAGCAGCTGCACGATTAGCGTGCAGCTGCTATTTCTGACAGGACGTTCTAAAACGTGCTGTCAGAAATAGACGTCCACCCATAGGACGTTTATATCCTATGGGCGGACGTGAGGCGGTTAAACACAATTAGGCAGGTGCATAAATTAGGGCACCACAAAAAAGAAATGAAATCAATATTCTGTAGATCCTCCTTTTGCAGAAATTACAGCCTCTAAACGCTTCTTGTAGGTTCCAATGAGAGTCTGGATTCTGGTTGAAGGTATTTTGGACCATTCCTCTTTACAAAACATCTTTAGTTCATTCAGGTTTGATGGCTTCCGAGCATGGACAGCTCTCTTTAAGTCATACCACAGATTTTCAATTATATTCAGGTCTGGGGACTGAGAGGGCCATTCCAGAACGTTGTACTTGTTCCTCTGCATAAATGCCTTAGTGGATTTTGAGCAGTGTTTAGGGTCGTTGTCTTGTTGAAAGATCCAGCCCCGGCGCAGCTTCAGCTTTGTCACTGATTCCTGGACATTGGTCTCCAGAATCTGCTGATACTGAGTGGAATCCATGCGTCCCTCAACTTTGACAAGATTCCCAGTCCCTGCACTGGCCACACAGCCCCACAGCATGATGGAACCACCACCATATTTTACTGTAGGTAGCAGGTGTTTTTCTTGGAATGCTGTGTTCTTTTTCCTCCATGCATAACGCCCCTTGTTATGGCCAAATAACTCAATTTTAGTTTCATCAGTCCACAGCACCTTATTCCAAAATGAAGCTGGCTTGTCCAAATGTGCTTTAGCCCACCTCAAGCGGCACTTTTTGTGCTGTGGGCGGAGAAAAGGCTTCCTCTGCATCACTCTCGCATACAGCATCTCCTTGTGTAAAGTGCGCCGAATGGTTGAATGATGCACAGTGACTCCATCTGCAGCAAGATGATGTTGTAGGTCTTTGGTGCTGGTCTGTGGGTTGACTCTGACTGTTCTCACCATTCGTCGCTTCTGTCTATCCGAGATTTTTATTGGTCTGCCACTTCGAGCCTTAACTTGAACTGAGCCTGTGGTCTTCCATTTCCTCAATATGTTCCTAAGTGTGGAAACAGAAGCTGGAATCTCTGAGACAGCTTTCTGTATCCTTCCCCTAAACCATGATGGTGAACAATCTTTGTCTTCAGGTCATTTGAGAGTTGTTTTGAGACCCCCATGTTGCTACTCTTCAGAGAAAATTAAAAGAGGATGGAAACTTACAATTGACCCCCTTAAATACTCTCTCATATTTGGATTCACCTGTGTATGTAGGTCAGGGGTCACTGAGCCTACCAAGCCAATTTAAGTTCCAATAATTAGTTCTAAAGGTTTTGGAATCAATAAAATTACAACAGTGCCCAAATTTATGCACCTGCCTAATTTTGTTTAAACAATTATAGCACACTTTCTGTAAATCCAATAAACTTCATTTCACTTCTCAAATATCACTGTGTGTGTCTCCTATATGATATACTTAACTGACATTTTTTATCGTAACAGCCAACGATTTATACAGGAAAATCATGACGATTAACAAGGTTGCCCAAACTTTCGCATCCCACTGTATATAGATATCCATCTCACACTCGCTATCCATCATCTATCTTCCTCTCTATCCATCCATCTCATTCCTGTTCCCTATCAATCCACGTGACTTACTCCAATTCTCTGTCCATCTTTCACTCTATCTATCCATCATTTGCTCACTGTCTCTACCCTTCACTTGTTCTTGCTCTCTATCCATCCATCTCTCGCTCCTGCTCTCTCTTCATCCATCTACCCAACTTGCTCATGCTCTCTATCTGTCCATCAATTGCTCACTCACTCTCTCTCTCTATCCATCTTGCATTGGGTCTCTACCCATCCATCTTACTTGCTCTCTCTATCCATCCATCTCTCGTTCTTGCCATCACCAATCTTGCTTGCTCCTTCTCTCCATCTTATTCTTGCTCTCTATCCATCCATCTCTCGCTGCTTCTCTCTATTCATCCATGTCTCGCTCCTTCTCTCTATCTATCCATCTCTCGCTGCTTCTCTCTATTCATCCATGTCTCGCTCCTTCTCTCTATCCATCCATGTCTCGCTCCTTCTCTCTATCCATCCATGTCTCGCTCCTTCTCTCTATCCATCCATCTCTCGCTCCTTCTCTCTATTCATCCATGTCTCGCTCCTTCTCTCTATCCATCCATCTCTCGCTCCTTCTCTCTATTCATCCATGTCTCGCTCCTTCTCTCTATCCATCCATGTCTCGCTCCTTCTCTCTATCCATCCATGTCTCGCTCCTTCTCTCTGTCCATCCATCTCTCGCTCCTTCTCTCTGTCCATCCATGTCTCGCTCCTTCTCTCTATCCATCCATGTCTCGCTCCTTCTCTCTATCCATCCATCTCTCACTCTTGCTCTCTATTCATCCATGTCTCGCTCCTTCTCTCTATCCATCCATCTACCAAACTTGCTCATGCTCTCTATCTGTCCATAAAATGCTCACTCACTCTCTCTATCCATCTTGCATTGGGTCTCTACCCATCCATCTTACTTGCTCTCTCTATCCATCCATCTCTCGTTCTTGCCATCACCAATCTTGCTCGCTCCTTCTCTCCATCTTATTCTTGCTCTCTATCCATCCATCTCTCGCTGCTTCTCTCTATTCATCCATGTCTCGCTCCTTCTCTCTATCCATCCATCTCTCGCTGCTTCTCTCTATTCATCCATGTCTCGCTCCTTCTCTCTATCCATCCATGTCTCGCTCCTTCTCTCTATCCATCCATCTCTCGCTCCTTCTCTCTATTCATCCATGTCTCGCTCCTTCTCTCTATCCATCCATCTCTCGCTCCTTCTCTCTATTCATCCATGTCTCGCTCCTTCTCTCTATCCATCCATGTCTCGCTCCTTCTCTCTATCCATCCATGTCTCGCTCCTTCTCTCTATCCATCCATGTCTCGCTCCTTCTCTCTGTCCATCCATCTCTCGCTCCTTCTCTCTGTCCATCCATGTCTCGCTCCTTCTCTCTATCCATCCATGTCTCGCTCCTTCTCTCTATCCATCCATCTCTCACTCTTGCTCTCTATTCATCCATGTCTCGCTCCTTCTCTCTATCCATCCATCTACCAAACTTGCTCATGCTCTCTATCTGTCCATAAAATGCTCACTCACTCTCTCTATCCATCTTGCATTGGGTCTCTACCCATCCATCTTACTTGCTCTCTCTATCCATCCATCTCTCGTTCTTGCCATCACCAATCTTGCTCGCTCCTTCTCTCCATCTTATTCTTGCTCTCTATCCATCCATCTCTCGCTCCTTCTCTCTATTCATCCATGTCTCGCTCCTTCTCTCTATCCATCCATGTCTCACTCTTGCTCTCTATTCATCCATGTCTCGCTCCTTCTCTCTATCCATCCATCTCTCGCTCTCTATTCATCCATGTCTCGCTCCTTCTCTCTATCCATCCATCTCTCACTCTTGCTCTCTATTCATCCATGTCTCGCTCCTTCTCTCTATCCATCCATCTCTCACTCTTGCTCTCTATTCATCCATGTCTCGCTCCTTCTCTCTATCCATCTCTCGCTCCTTCTCTCTATTCATCCATGTCTCGCTCCTTCTCTCTATCCATCCATCTCTCACTCTTGCTCTCTATTGATCCATGTCTCGCTCCTTCTCTCTATCCATCCATCTCTTACTCTTGCTCTCTATCCATCCATCTACCAAACTTGCTCATGCTCCTCTCTATCTGTCCATCAATTATTCACTCACTCACTCTCTCCATCTTGCATTGGGTCTCTACCCATCCATCTTACTTGCTCTCTCTATCCATCCATCTCACTCTAGCTCTCTGTCCTTGGAATTACAAGTGCCCTAACCCAGCGGTAGGGGGCAGTAGAGAGCGGATACGTACATCAGGTTACTTAGTGACACGGGAACCATCTGATGCGCTTGGTGGTGCTGTTGTTGATGCCAGGTGGACATGTTGCCTAATGACAAGGTTCCTGGAGAGCTGAACGTGGAGAGCGATGCCAAGTCTGCACTGGTCAGCTGGTAGTCTGCAAGAAGACAATCAGTAAGAGCAGGTCAGGAAGAGGTCTCCACAAAACATGGGCAGATGCTGCCATCCTGAAGGGCAGAAGACAGACAGTATTTTCTTAATATCACCTTAGAGGGGTTCCCCAGATCTGGGTATATGAAGCCTAATCAGTGGGTAACGCGTAGCTCTGCACCTTGTGTTTCAGTTCCTCGCCATTTTCAAAATCTCTGCTTGCTGTCAGTAAATGCAATATAAGCACAGCCTGGAGTCGAGGAGTTTACCTCAGCTAGGCCAGGGCAGTTTTCAGTTGCCAAATGTAAGTATGTCTCTATTCACCGACATGACAAAGAGATCTTGAAAACGGCAAGGAGTGAAAACACACATAAAATGCCCCCCAATTTTTTTATTTATCAGAATGTATGGGGCCCACTGCAGGAATGTTCCACTGCTTCCTATGGGGGGCCTCCCGTGGCATAGATCTGGTGACCCTACGGTTTATCTCAGCACTCTCATGTAATCCACAAGCGATAAAGAAATAAAAGCGGGCAGAGAAATGGGGGGTGAAAGCCAGAGGCCTCCTAAATGACACAAACACGTGTAGGCCTTCTCATCCGTGACGGAAAGACACATGTGCTACAGGAAGGTCGCACGGGTCATCCTGCTTCCTAATACAGGAGCTGACCAGCAGAGAGTGCTGTAGGCAATCCTATGAGATGTTATGCTCTGGCCGTTTACTAGGCTGATCTACGTGGCCATCATGCGTGACTTTCTTTAGACTGCACCCTCCATCCCTCGCCATGTGACGATGACATCTCACACAGGATCTAGTAGGTCCAGCTCGGGTGTAAGAGAGACCCCAACGACCCCACTCCAAATTGTGACAATTAGAGGGCACAGAGACAGCCATAGGCACTTGACGATAAGCTGATCCCTAGTGATCGACTGTAATCTAATCCTGCAGGAAGTGTTCGGTTTCTCTGTAGCGCCACCACAGTGAATACATGGTATTACACAGTGCTCGCTCAAATTAGGTCCTTCAGGGCGAGAGACGCTCCAGATGAGGATTCCGACCACAGCCCCCCCCCCCCTATAGGTGAGATTAGGACATTAGACTGACCGCTACGCTTCTTGTACAGTCCCCCACCATCCAAATGACATACCTGTGTTGTAGGCTGTGGACATGGCAGAGAACGGCAGTCCATGATGTGACAGTAAACTGGGTGTCGCCACCGATACGACCGGCGTGGTCAAGGAGTGAGCATGGTGTGTGTTCTGCTGAGAGGGGAGAAAAGGATAGACAATGGTTGACTCGGGAAGAGGACTCCCATTATCCACCACACCATGCAGGAGAGGGCCTTCCAACCCACAATGATATAACTATTAACCTCATGCATATCTAGACACAATGGCCGCTGAGATATACTTTATTACACTTCTCTGGTGGAGATCCTTGACCTCCCACACACCCTCAGCAGTTCCTTGGTGGAGGCAGCCGAGGCTGCGAATTCCCCCCCCCCCCCCAGGAGATCAGACAATGAGCCTTTCATGCCCCTGGATCCTCACACATCCATGGTGTGAATAAGAAGGCATACTTCCTCCAGACATGACAAAAAGAACGCCCCCACCCTCCTTCCCCTGCTCATGTGACTAACAGTAATGGAAAAACTGACCCATAGGAATCTTATGGGTATATGTACAGTATTAACATCATGGAGGCAAGAGACATGAGAAACCTCATCATCATACAGGTTAGGTTTTAAATTAAGGAACTGGCCACTAGGGGACAATGTTCCGCCAGCGAGAACTTCACTAAGACTACACAGAGGTAACAGCAGACACAGGATTCACACTCGGCCATGAGAGCAAAGCAAGCAGAGACACTCACCATTTCCAGATCCTCCGCCTGGATGCAAAAAGCAGAGTATTGAAAAAGAGAGAGAAATGTGGCCTGTTAGACGGAGAAACTGAACACAAAAGAAGCTGGCCAGAATGAACACGGTACAAGCTACACAACTACTAGACACAAACCTAAAGTGGAACTCCCGCAAATAGGAGTTTCCCACAGTCTGAATATTTTTATCCCCAGTCTTCCCGCTTTTCTAGAAGTCATACCAATGATATCATATGTCTTTATGCACTTGTCCTTTAAATTAAAGGGGAGATCTATATCACTAAAAAGTCTATTTTTTTTTCCATTTTTCCCATTTCTCCTGCTTTCCCAACACTAATTTGGTGTAAAGGGTGTAGTAGAGAGATTCTGAGGCGCAGGAGAGGGCATCAAAGTTTTACCCCATCTACTACTGTTGGTAATATTAGTCATTCTGTGACATGGTGGTCACACGAGAAGATTTAGAAAACCTCTCTTTGTTACCCATGGCAACCAATCACAACTTTCGAGCACTAGAAGAAGCAAAAGTTGTGCTGTGATTGCCGGGTATGGGCAGCAAAGCCAGATTTCTTCTGCATAGTGTTAAGGACAGCTTTGTACTATACTGCCTGATGTCACTGTCTCTGTTGCCAGTGCCAACCAATCACAGCACAACTTTGACTTTTGAAGAAGAACTAAAATGAATACAAGCTGTACTGTGATTGGCTGCTATACACCCCCCCCCCCCCTATTATCAGATCCCTGCAGCCCCGACACATTCATAGCCATTCTGTTAGGACTCCCCCTACTCACCAAGTGATGCATTAACCCCTTGCCGCCTTGTGAGGTGATAACGCGCAGGTCTGGTTTGCGGCTGTTGGCTCCGAGCTGATTGTTCTGGGATGGAGGCGGAGGGGATTTGGCTGGGATGACTTTACCCAGGGTGTTCCTGTTCGATACCGTTATGAGGCCCGTAGAGGCTCGCGCACTGATGTAGCCATTGCCTACAGAATTGGGAAGGAAGAGGGGAAAAGAGAAGTTCCTTTATAACAAACTGTGTGATGTGGCGGCAGCCATTTTGTAAAAAAAAATAAAAAAAATAAAATAAAAAATAAACTTGTTGTCCATAGCAACCAATTAGAGTTTAATTTCTCACAGTGCTCTTGCAATGTGATGGATATCACTGTCCTGTCAAAATGGCTGCCTCTGTCTATACAAGAACATGCCTTGTCGCTAGGTGCTTTTTCAATTAACTTTATTGACACAATGTACACGAGGGTCAGCAGGCTTTAACTCTGCACCAGTCTGGTAAGCGTGAAGCAGGGATGAGGTGTCTGCCGAGAGGCCGTTCCCTCGGGGTCCTCCAGCCATACTCCAGTTTCCTGCAGCGGGCAGGAAGAATGTAAGGAATGCTGGGTGACGTCAATGGTGACATTCATAGAACCGGCCCCGCCAGAATGTGCAACAGCTGATGGGGATCCCACAGCCCACAGGGGGGCACAGACTTTTCAGATTGGCCAGGAATAGGAGGACTGCTTTGTTTAAAGGGGAAACCTCAATGGAGGACGGATCCGTTTTCTATTGTGTCAGAGAAAACGGATCTGTCCCCATTGACTTGCATTGTGGCTCATGACAGATCTGTCTTGCTCCACATCCCAGCTTGCTGCGATTTGCTCTCCAATATGGGAACGCAACCAAACGGAACGGAATGCAAAACGGAAGCGTTCTTTTCCCCGGTATTGAGACCCTATGACGGATATCAATACCGGAAAATAGAAACGCTAGTGTGAAAGTAGCCTAAGTCAGTCTCCATCCCTCATCTCGCTGCTGTAAACATGGTTCCCAGTAAGTTCCCTAGTCAGTCTCCTCCACTCCTCTCATCAATTATATCATCGCAAGTTCACTAGTCAGTCTCATTCTCCATCTGACAGCTGTAATAGTCTGTCTCCTTTTCCCTCTGGATTCTGTAAATATAGTGCCCAAATCATCACTAAGCCAGCCTTCTTTCCCCTCTGGCAACTGTAAACATAGTCTCCAGTAAGGTACCCAGTCAGTCCTCTTCAATATAGTCCTCCGGAAGGTATCTAGTCAGTCTCCTCCCCCATCTGGCAGTTATAAATACAGATTCCCTGCCAGATAGATAACTTTACCATGGATTCTTGAACAGTCATAAGAACAAGCACTTGCTCTCCAGCAGTGATCTCCTCAGCTTTCCTCTTGCACAGACGCCATTTTGTTTTGTGCGCCATTTTCTAGCAAAAGTAATAATAATACTGCACTACATAACGTGAAATGTACATAGACGGTGTCTATACCTGGGCCTGACACACCTCCAGTCCTGCACCAGCAGCCTGCTGCACTCGACTACACTAATTACAGGGCTCTGTAGATGAGCTGCTAATTACCCCAGCTAATACACGCCCACCGGCCGGATAACGAAGCACTGCTCCCAGGGGGAGAGGTAGACAAGACGCAACGAATGCCAGTACAGATGGGGAAGGAGAAGGACCTCCATATTAAATTACTCCTTATAGGACTGCACTGTCACAGGGAGACCCCCTAGACTAGAGGATACCCAATGTACACAATTCTGACAGAGGTGGTGTTGTCTGCCTCCTCGTTAACGGGCCGTGGGGGGTGCATGTTCCACCTCCATCCGTCTCTGACCCATTTCTCTCCTTACATCAAGTTGCCCCCCAGCCACATATAGTCCTGTCTTCCTAAAACCACAGGCACAGGTCTCAAAGGAGAGCACCATCCACTAAAACACTGTGCTGCTGGAATCCTTCCAAATACTTTGCCGCGCTTGGAAAATGTAAAAAAACTGTTGTTTTTTAATATCCGATTCCTAGGTGGAGATACGATCCTTTGAATTCACAGGCCCGGGGCTGCACCTGAGAGAAATCAAGAGACGTGTTGTTCTGAAAATCCCTCAGGCTTTGGGCCTCTAACGTCAAGTGATCATATCTCGGCCTAGGAATAAGATATTAAAAAACGGCTTTTGCATTCTTAATATTCATGAAAGGGTCTTTTTGATTTTCTCCTTTAACGTGTCTACCCTGCGCGTAGTGGGCGGAGTCAGGGTCAGGACCACCTAAGAAGGATCCCAAGACAACACCGTCCTGTCACTGGGCTACCCTGGGGTCAAACAGGTCAGTAATCCTACCCGCCATGCAGAGCAGTGAGGGATCAGTGGCGCCACACTCACCTACAGGGCTTGGACAGGTTCCATTAGAATTGTTAAGGTCTCCCCTGAGCATCGCTCCTATAGATACAAAGAGAGCAGGTGAGTAACGCGAAGTCCACGCCATAGACGTGCCTACTACGTCCCGATACTCACTTACCTGCGCTGGCTGGCCTCTGAGGTAGCCCCGGAGACACTGTGTTTCTCTGCAGGGTCGGTGGCTGCGGTGACAGGAGCCGGGGGTCCGTGAGCGAGGCCGTCATCAGAGACTGTGTGACCATGGGGAAAAAATAAACGAACCAGCACCTCCACAATAAGTGAATATGAGAACGCAGGTGCACGCTACCTTGGCTAAAACACACTTGGATTAGTAGAACTACAGGTAACAGCACTCCGCTAGTCAATTGCACAAAGATATAAGCAAACACTGAAAAAATAACTGCTTAGTGGCCATACTTACTGCAAATGCAGCTAGAAGCTCTTTGCGAATATAATTGATCAAAAATATTTCGGGCCCATCTACCGGTCGTCAAGGTCGCTTCTAATCAGATGGGTCCTACTCTAACATGCCTCTCCTGGGCTTACAGCCTACAATCTGGGCAAAGTAGTACCAAGCTGCATCCTACGCATGCCTCTCCCAGGCTGTGAGCCTGCAGTATGGGCTGGGTAGAATGCAGCTGTACAAGCTATCTGATTTAAAAGCACATGGTAAATGGGCTGCATTCGACCCAGCCCATACTGCAGGCTCACAGCCTGGGAGAGGCATGCGTAGGATGCAGCTTGGTACTACTTTGCCCAGATTGTAGGCTGTAAGCCCAGGAGAGGCATGTTAGAGTAGGACCCATCTGATTAGAAGCGACCTTGACGACCAGTAGATGGGCCCAAAATATTTTTGATCAATTATATTCGCAAAGAGTTTCTAGCTGCATTTGCAGTAAGTATGTGCCACCAAGCAGTTATTTTTTCAGTGTTTGCTTATATCTTTGTGCAATAGACTGTGTGACCAATGACCCCCCGGGGTTGCTGAACTGCAGTGCGTTCTGATTGGTCACCGGTACAGTAACGGGCATAGCGAAGTTCGGTGCAGGAACTGCAGACTGAAGATACAAAACCAGATTAGAGCTCTGACAACCAATAAATGGCAGCATTACTGACGCTGGAGAGTGGTGTCGTAACCTATAGCAACCAACAAGAGGGTTAGCACGCCATGGGCAATCATACAATAAGTGGGCACACACTCTGCGTCGTCATCATCATCATCATCATCACACCCCACAGCAACTGGAAAGAATTCATGCGTTATGAGTAGAAGGGAAATCCCATTAAATTGCAGGGCGCTATTTTATCCTCAAGATGGCGGCTGTTTCTGAGCTACGGTTAAGAGGTTGAACTTTGAGGGGGAGGGGGAACCGATTAGGAGCTTCAGCTGCCACGGAAAAAAAGCAACACACAAGATTAGGACACGTTTGTTATGGGTTAATAACAGGGACCGGATGAAGACCATTTTATTGAAGACCCTTACTCCTCTGGTTCATAACAAAAGCGGCCATTTTGGAACATCAAATCTCCTGGAAGTTGACAAAATGGCCGACTCTGCCGTGCGTCGGTAACTGCTTTATATCTGTTCCTTATGTGAGGTAACCAAGGCCAATTAAGCAGAGCCATGCAAGCGCACACCCGTGATCCTGTAACCCCTCAGCTCTGGGGGGGGGGGTATTTTGTGTCTGGGCCCCTCCGGTTAGTTCCGCTCCTGTACATAAAGCATGAGTCGTGTCCTCCGATGAACCAAAATAAAAACGGCGCCCCTCTCGCTGCTGCCTCAGAACAGCGTCTCGGCTCGGACAAGATACAGAATTGTAATGAATTCTTGCCTCGTTTGATGACTGTGGAAAAATATTTTTTTTTGCTCTGCAGCTGTCGGCTTCTTTTATTCTGTAAATTTGGCTATTTTTATGTGCAGAGGCATCCTAAAATAAACGCGCCACAGTTGATAAGCATGCGGAGTGGGGCTGGAGCTCGCTGATGTCACAGGACTCTTCCAGTGATAGAGAAAATGAGCAATTTCTTGTATTTTACACAAAAAAATAAAAAAATAAAAAATAAAAGGACAATTTAGCACTTAAACTGCGCAACCTACTGAGCAGGAGGCTAAGAAAAGTAAAAAAAACAACGATAGACAAAGATACCCCTGACTGGAGATCTAATGGCGGCCATATTGGTTGTCACTCAGCTTTCCCAGAGACAGGTCTAGCTGCAGACAGCCATAGACAGGTGGTGCTTCTGCCAGAGTGGATGTCACCCAGTTTTCTGGGCAAATAGGGCCAGTGACATGTCACTGACTGCCACACATGGACAATGCCAGGGTATATGCCACATGTGTGACATCAAGTCAATGTGCTCCTGTCCTTCGAGGTCAGCTCTCCGCTGCTGGCATGTAGGGGGCTCCACAGGATAAGATTTGCAGGACGCTCTGGCAATGCCAACGTTAAATGGCAGTCACGGAATCTCTTAAAATCTCCTGATGGTTTCCTGCTGCTTGCGACCCGGCATTTAAGTAGAGTGCAAATGGCGATTAAATGCATTTAGGATTTTATGAGCGGGTGCTCGGCTCGCCTCACGTGCACTTAGGATACCAAAGATCCTGCTTTCTGCGTCTGGGCATCTGGGCAGGATGTACTCAGGCACAAAGTGAAAAGTTTCTGACAAGGTGCCCACTCCATCATCACCCGTCCCTAAACCCAACTTTTTCAATTCCAAAAATTTGTTTTTTAAAACCCAGATAAATTATAGCTGTATTTCTAACTTAAATTGCACACTGACTAATGCTGCAAACGGCACAGATGTAGGATATTGCCAAAAATGGGTGATTTTTTTAAACCCTGAATATAATTGCAGTAGTTCAAGCTTGGATTTGAATGTCACAAATGCACATATGCTGTGCTGTTGCACAGAACTTGCATAAAATGGCCGCCGCCCACCTAACTAACTAACTAACAGACGGATAAAACTTATTTTTCTGGGTAACTGGGCTCAGGGCAGGGTAAAAAGATTGTGTCCTGAACCCACAAAACAAAATCTTGGTAGATCGCTGAGTTAACAAGCACTTCTATTTAAGGATTCTGTCCTATTCTCTCCCTCACAGCAGCAGCATCCTCTCCCTACACTAGTAACAGCACAGTGACGTGCAGCGCTATGTGACTCCAGCTTATATAGAGTCTGGGTCACATGCTGCACTGGCCAATCACAGCCATGCCATTAGTAGACATGGCTGTGATGGATTTTAAGGGCACAGAGTTAAACGCTTGTTGATTGGCTGCTCTGCAGCCTTTCAAAAAGCGCCAATAAATCACCAAACCCGAATTTTTACTGAAATGTTCGGGGTCCAAAAATCCTAAAGTTCGGTACAGTACAGTTCGGATTCACTCAACCCTACTTATAATGTGTACTCTAGTTCAGTGGGAGCCTTTCCCCAAGGAGAGATCAGAGCGCTGGTAAAAAAGCCAGGCATCCGATCATCAGGGGAAGGCAACCTAGGTCCTCAAAGAAAGCCGAATATTTCTAGTTGGGCGTTGAGTCCACTTGGTACTAATGTGTTGAATTCAAAGATTCTCCTTGATTCTAGTCTTGACATTCTTTTTATGTGGTCTCCCCCCCTCCAGTGTCTCTCTACTTGTTCTAGAGCTGAGAAGGTGAGACCTTGTGGATTCTGATTGTCGCATCGTCTAAAATGGTCCGACAAGGTATGTTTGCCACATGGGCATTTATGACATATATGACATTGGTGGAACTGCACGTCAGAAATTCACCAATCTCATGTATGTGGCCATTTTGTGTGGAGGTTATTCGTTCCATTTTTTGGGGGAAATTTGTCGTTTTACAGTTGTTGCATTGGACTCAACGGTAAAAGCCCTTGATGTTCAGCCATTTTTGTACTGTTGGTCTCTCCTTCTTACAAGATTTAATTGACGGTGCCGACTTAAGACCTAGATTAGGGGCATTTGAAATCTCAGTGAAAGCATTTGAAATATTAGTCTGAACTTCATGTCAGGGCGTCTCCACATAGTTAATACATTTTTTTTTTTGTTTAAGTGTTGAAAACCAGCAAATAATTATGTTACAATATGCAGTAGGGTTCCAGACTAAAAAAAATATCAAGGAGCCATTGGCTCCTAACCTAAAAAAATTTAGCAGCCAAATTTACATTTTTAGTCGCCAAATTTAAAATACATATAATTACGGTATAATAATAATTAAAAAAACACATGTCTTACCTAGGGTTGTCACGATACCAAAATTTTAACTTGATTTCGATACCATACAGTATTGCGATACTCAATACCACATGAAAAAAAAAACACCAAGAAAGCTGCGTGCATTCCACATTTTATGGAACGTCTGGACCATAATAAAACAGTCCGATCCTAATTTTTGTCGGGACAAGGTGACAAAAAAATGGCAAATTGCACATGCGGCACCTGCGGGGTTAATAGCGGCGGATCGCAGCACGTAGTCATAGAGGCTGGGTATGGGATATGTCCGGCACCCGCAGCCTGCGTTTGTATTAAGCATAAACAATATTCATTGGTGGCGCAGTGGCCATAGCCCCTCCCCTCCTCCTCCCTGCTATCAGCCCATTGGTTGCAGCAGCAGTACAGGGGGGAGGGACTGCCTCCTTCTCCCCTGTGTTGTTGAGAACATGGCACTCGCTGAGAGCAGCACGTGCCATGTCAGTTTGTGAAAGCGGCAGAGCAGGGGCGGGTCTAGGCTCAAATGGCGACAAGACTACAAAGTCTTGTCGCCATTTAGCAATTCTAGGTCGCATTTGCGACCATTTTGGTCGCCATCTGGAGCCCTGTGCAGGGTAGTGGAGGATAACATTTGTGAGTGATAACATGACATAGCAGGCAAAAATCCATGTTATCTCATCTCCGCACAGTTCAAATGTAATTTTTGGGGAGTTGAAGTTTTCAAAGTCAGCATATACAGGTGAAACTCGAAAAATTAGAATATCGTGCAAAGTTCATTTATTTCAGTAATGCAACTTAAAAGATGAAACTAACATATGAGATAGACTCATTACATGCAAAGCGAGATATTCCAAGCCTTTATTTGTTATAATTTGGATGATTATAGCTTATGAAACCCCAAAGTCACAATCTCAGGTACCCTTTGCTCAGGGGGTATGCTTTAATTAGCTGACTAGAGTGTGACACTTTGAGCCTAGAATATTGAACCTTTTCACAAAATTCTACTTTTAAGCTGCATTAATGAAATTCCTTTTAATTTGCATTACTGGAATAAATGGACTTTTGCACAATATTAAAAATTTTTGAGTCTAACATTATGTAGGGTAGCAGAGGATAACATTTGTGATTGATGATGTGACTTACTAGGCACAAATCTGTGTTATTTTATCTCTACACAGTTAAAAAAATTATAATTTGGGGGTTGAAGTTTAGAAAACAAGCATATATGTGTCTTACAATATGTAGGGTAGCAGAGGATAACATCTGTGCGTGATAATATGACATA
Source organism: Bufo bufo (assembly GCF_905171765.1). Taxonomy (NCBI): domain Eukaryota; kingdom Metazoa; phylum Chordata; class Amphibia; order Anura; family Bufonidae; genus Bufo; species Bufo bufo. Next base: position 79,098,141 of record NC_053399.1, read on the forward strand.
CTAGGCTGAAATCCATGTTGTTTCATCTTCAGGCACTTTGTGTTGGTGTGGTGGGTGGAAATAATTGCATAGTAGTTTCTCCACTTGTGTTTTACACTGGAGACATTTGTTTTCTGAATATGCATATTTTATCGAGCAAAAGACATTGGGCACAAATCTGTTAGTGGCGCAGATACCAGACCTACCAAATGTGTCTTTTGGGTACACCTGTGAGTTATTTAGTAGGTAATGAGCCCTTTTCATATTGGTTGACTTAAATGACAAGAGGAGACATTAAATTGCTGTAATCACAACAGAATTTTATTCATATGCTTTGGCTATAGAATAATTTAGTAAGGATGAAGGGACAGTAATTATCATGAGGTATATATAGATATTGGAGGGCAAACCACAGGTCTATTACTTATCTTTTCCTTGTCTAAAGTTGTAAGAAGAATCCTGTCCACGTCCTTGACTTTGTCCTCCTTGCTGGGTTCCAGAACTTTGTTGCCCACTGCCCTGATTTCCCCCAGTCTGCTGGCCACTGCTCTGACCCTGTCCTTGTTGATATCCACTGCCCTGCTGACCACCACTCTGATCCTGTCCTTGTTGATATCCACTACCCTGCTGACCACTGCTCTGATCCTGTCCTTGTTGATTTCCACTGCCCTGCTGGCCACTGCTTTGATCTTGTTGTTGTCCGCTGCCATACTGGGAGCTGCTGCCAGTTTGCCCTTGGTATCCACTGTCTTGTCCACTTCCCTGGCTCTGTTGACCACTGTTTGGGGTTTGGCTGCTTCCTTGGCTTACTGCAATTGAGGTCTATAAAAAAAACAGACATACATTTTACACTCAAAGGCAACTGTTCATGATGATTTTTCCTCTTGTATGTTGAAGAATATAATAAAGTACAGATCTACAAGTCAAACAGAACATGGCTTCAGTTTATACTAATAGTTTATAACATGCAATACCGGTTTAACAAGTTCCACTTACCGAGCTCTGTTGGCTGCCAGAAGGCTGGGAAGATAATATCAAAATCAAATTAGAGGTTAAACATAGATACATTACTCTGAATATTATGTGATCTCTGCCAAATCCAGACTCACACAATAACCATACATAAAAACTGTGTATTTTAAGTATCTGTATATTTGTATATTTTGCACATATTCAAAAGTGATTGATTATAAAAAGGGTCTGCTTTTATCACGAGATGCTAGCTTGGTCTATGGGCTGCCTCTGGTATTGAAACTTGGACCTTTGTTTCCAATCTCAGACATATTGATTTCATAATGTCATGAGGATATTTGTCTTCTTATTAGATGCACTTCTATGATGGATGGAATAGTTCTATATAAAAGCAGATAATGGTAGTCGGATTGTAACTTTATTTATATTAATTTATTCTAAAGTCAGACATTATACATGAGTTATATTTTTATTTTTAATTGAGATTTCTGCAATTTGACATGTGTAGAGATTGTGCCAAATATTGTTACATATTATATACAAATTGCATGCCTACATGTAAAAATCTAAGTATTAAACAGGAATCATGAGTGTACAGATTCTGACAATACAGATATGTCCAAGGGCAGAAATAATTTATAGTGATGTCTGTAGGGATAGTTGGCTAGCTCTGCTAAAACCAGCGGTTTAGCCAACATTCATGTTGTGTATATGAATTACCCCAGAAAAGAGTACTTGCAAAAAGATATATTGTTATTGTGATAATTGGTCTAATGTAATGTTCTGATTTACTGCATTGTGCACTTGATAGTTTTGTGCGGATAGGTCAGGATTAACAATTTAGGACTTAAGTCCACCCCTAGTCTCACTCATCAGATTAGGTCTGAGTCCTAGAGAATCACTGCCATTCAAAGCAAGAATGCCTTTGCTACATTAAAGTTTTCCAGATAAAAAGAGGATCAGAGGTCCAGGCCATGCACAGAAGCATCGGTGTGAGGATTGCCACTGTGATTTGAATGAACCACTGTTGCTACCAGAGACTCTACCACACCCATCCTCCGTTTTGTGGGGCATGTACCTCAGGTGTTGGATACGGAGATGGGGCACCAACAAGACTGTCTGCCATGGCCAGGTTTTTTACACAAAGCGTCATGGCAATAATCTGGAAGAGTAACTGCACTTTACATAAACTTTGGATATGTCAGAGTGACATATTGCTTGGACCCTCACCAATTAAAACCGTTGATGAGACCCCCTCACCGATCACTGAGATGGGGAGGGACGTGAACATGGGCTTAATAGAAAGTCTATGAGACCATCTTAATTTCCATCTTCAGCTGTTAGGAAAGACAACATTCAATGAGTGCTTCTAATGCCTTCTTTGATATAGCTTGCAGCATTCTCAAGTGCAACATTACTAAGTGCATCCTAGATATTCAGGAGACTACCTAAAGTATGTAAGACTGCAGCCAAAGAAAAAAAGGATAAGGTGAGGACTGTTAGTAAGCAACTGTTGGTAGGTGATTCTATCATAAGAGGTGTGAAGTTTGGGGAAAATGGTTTTGTGAGATGTCTCCCTGGTGCTACCGCTAGCAGGGATAGACGACGTATCCTTAATATTGTTAGGCAAGCAAAGCAGGAAAGGGAGATGGATGTTATTGTCCATCTTGGGACAAATGATCTGGCTTGCAATGAGGTTTCAAATGTGAAGGAAGCTTTTCAAACACTTGGTTAATGATATACGGGAGGTTGCATCAACTGTTTCATTCTCTGCAGTTTTGCCTGTGCATAACATTCAGCATGACAGGAAGATATGCATTAAGGAATTCAATGTATGGCTTGGTGAATGGTGTCTGAACCAAGGGTTTGTCTTTGTGTCTCATGTTGGCTCTCGTTGGAATGGAAAAGAACTGTACAAGAAAGATGGTTTGCATCTTTCTCTCAAGGGAACGAATGTCCTCAATGAACAGCTCAAAGTATTTGCTAAGGAGCATTTAAACTAGGAAAGGGGGGCAAAAGAGTGATAATCTAGCAGTCCGACTGCCCCCTGGAACAATGCCAGAAGATGCCAGTAGCACATAGGTTAAGAAATGACAAGCTTAGAGTCTTGTCTACAAATTCTCGCAGTTTAGGGAATAAGATCAATGAACTTGAGTCTATAATGGTATCTGAGAATTAAGATTTAGTGTCTGTTACTGAGACATGGTTCAATGGGAGTAATGACTGGGATATAACAATACCAGGGTTCTCTCTATATAGGAAAGACAGATAAGGCAAGAAAGGGGGAGGGGTGGCCCTGTATGTGAAAGATAGCATAAAATCTAATTTAATACAAGTTAGCGAGACCAATTTAGAGTCAGTTTGGGTTACCTTGCAGCTTGATAATCATAAGGTAACTCGTGTAGGTGTGATATATAGACCACCTAGCCAAGTCAAAGAATTAGATGATCTACTAGTTGAGGAAATAGCTAAAATGACATTGAAAGGGGAAGTTATCATTATGGGAGACTTTAATCTTCCTGATGTAAACTGGAAAACCAAAATAGCTAGTTCTGCCAGGAGTATAGATATTCTAAATTCCCTACTGGGAGTATCTCTACAGCAAGTAGTTGAGGAGCCAACCCGGAAGGAGGCCATTTTAGATTTAGTATTCACAAATGGGAATTTGGTATCTGATATTACTGTAGGGGAAAGCTTGGGATCTAGTGATCACCAGTCAGTGTGGTTTACTATAAGTACAGTGACTGAGTCACACCACACAAAAACAAAAGTTTTAGATTTTAGAAAAACTAAATTTTCTAAAATTAGATTAGTGGTATACGAGTCCCTATCAGATTGGAACAGTTTCAATGGAGTCCAGGAGAAATGGGACTACTTAAAAGTGGCACTATTGAAGGCAACAGATAATTGCATTAGGCTTGTCAGTAAAAGCAAAAAAAGGAAGAGACCACTGTGGTACTCAGCAGAAGTGGCCAAAATCATTAAAAACAAAAAGATAGCATTTAGTAATTATAAAAAAAACTAAAATGAGGATGACAGGGAAATTTATCAGATTAGGCAGAGAGAGGCCAAACAAGTTATAAGAGCTTCTAAAGCACAGGCAGAAGAGAAATTAGCTCAGTCAGTGAAAAAAGGCGATAAGACATTCTTCAGATACATAAATAAAAAAAGGAAACTATAACAAGGAATTACCAAATTAAAAACAAAAGAAGGAAGGTATATGGAAGAAGATAAAGAACTAGCTGACTGCCTCAATGAATGCTTCTGTTCAGTTTTTACAAAGGAAAATTAAGGAAAAGAACCTCCATTAGAAAGGAAGACTAATGAATCTTTTGATGCATGTATCTTTACAGAGGAAGAGGTTCTAAGTCAGCTGTCTAAAATTAATACAAATAAGTCAGGCCTGATGGGATACACCCAAAGCTATTAAAAGAGCTCAGCGGTGAACTAGCAAAACCATTAACAGATTTATTTAACCAATCACTGGTAACAGGAGTCATCCCAGAAGATTGGAAATTAGCAAATGTTGTGCCCATTCACAAGAAAGGTAGTAGGGGGAATCGGGGAACTATAGGCCAATAAGCCTGACATCAATAGTGGGGAAATTAATGGAAACCATACTTAAGGAGAGGATTGTGGAACATCTAAAATCCCTACTGGATTGAAAGATGAAAAACAGCATGGGTTTACTTCAGGGAAATCATGTCAAACTAATCTTATAGACCATATCTCCAGAAGGATATTGATACTTTGGAGAGAGTTCAGAGAAGAGCTACTAAACTAGTACATGGATTGCAGGATAAAACTTACCAGGAAAGATTAAAGGACCTTAACATGTATAGCTTGGAAGAAAGACGAGACAGAGGGGATATGATAGAAACTGCTAAATACATAAAGGGAATCAACAAGGTAAAAGAGGAGAGAATATTTAAAAGAAGAAAAACTGCTACAAGAGGACATAGTTTTAAAAGTAATATCAAGAAGTATTACTTTACTGAGAGAGTAGTGGATGCATGGAATAGCCTTCCTGCAGAAGTGGTAGCTGCAAATACAGTGAAGGAGTTTAAGCATGCATGGGATAGGCATAAGGCCATCCTTCATATAAGATAAGGCCGGGGGCTATTCATAGTATTCAGTATATTGGGCAGACTAGATGGGCCAAATGGTTCCCATCTGCCGACACATTCTATGTTTCTATGATCAAATGACAGGGGACTGAATGCTCGAACCCCAGGATCAAAACCTTTGATATATTACCCTGACCGTATTCCAATATTTCCTGCACATAAAACACCAATGTTATCTCATCTCAATCATTCCAAACATTTCAGTTCATGAATATGTAATAAATCAGGCTTGTTTCCTATAAGACAAATTCTTCTCTTACCTTCTTGGAGGGGTTTGGTGCTGAAAATTGAAAAAAAAAAGAAGGTAAATATACTGATTTAGGTCACTATTTGTGACAAATGATTAATTTTGCTTTGAATTGAGGCCATCTATAAATCTAAGGACCTTACCTCCTTCCATGGCTGTGGTTTGGGTTTTTAGGCTCCTGAAGAGGATGTGTAGGATAAAAGCTGTAGTGAAATTTATAAATAGTCATTAAAGTAGATTAAAGGAACACTGTGTGCAAAACTTATATATTGCATTACGCCAAGTGTAGGAAGTGCAGGCGGTGCACGCCTCAAGGATTCTCTCATTAGTGTTCTTTCAATGCATTTCATGGCTATCCCATTGATTTCAACAGGCATGGTGCTTCATTTCTGCTGCAGGGAAAATTATTATTGGTTTGTTGGAGCACAGCGTCAGAATGCAAATGAGTATGAAGATAAAAATTACATAACTGGACTCAGCGTCACTTACACTATTCACTGCTTACTCTAGTTTGGGGGGTGTTTTTGGACCTGACAGATTGTCTTCAAGCCAGTAGGAATCCTGTAATCCCCATATAACTGGACTCGACCACAATAAGGGCAACCCAAAACAGATAATTTCCTCAAGAAACTGTGATCTAGGACTCTGTGTGTGAATGATAACATTTTCAAAAGATTACAAATTGGGCCTCCCATATGACTGATAGACTATAGTCCATATATAAGAAAATTAACTATTCTACTGTTAGGGAAGGGGTAGTCTATGGAGGATCAGACAGCTGGGCTCACTGTAATCTACTAGTGGAATTGGTTTCATATTGATTAACCTAGAGTAATATATTGGTTGTTCAACTTGGTTAGAAGTTGATATAATACTTTCTTCATTACAACTACAGATATTATGTAGTAAGTAGTCCAGTAAACCTAGGATTATTTACCCGGACATCTGACAGTACTGAATACACTCATTATTTAGCTTGTCACAACATATAAAGTGGGTAGTTGGCATCACCTTCTGTCATTACACTTTTTAATAACTGGTTGTTCAATTTTGCTATAATCTGTTATTTTCTATGTCACTATATTGGTCCAGAGGAACACGAAGAAAGAGAAAACCCATAAGCAATGTCTCTCAGAAAAACAGCACCAGGCTGAATTTTCTAGTAGTAGTCAGAAGTCACCTACCTTGAGCAAGCAGCAGTAGACTCTGAGATACAACTGTCCATCTCACTCTATTTATACTGGAAGAATAGGTGGATCTAAACACTATGGAATCCAGCCCAACCAAGGTGTGGTCATCAAGAATTCAATTACATAAATATAATATAGTAATACTTATAAGTCTCATAAAGATAATAGCTTAGTGAAGACATACATGGTACATTTAAAATAGCCAATAAGTTAATAATAGTAATTTCAAATAATTATTATGCTTATTTTAGATTCCTAGGAGGCCATGTCTTATACATTGACATAACTTCTTATACTTTCCCCAGGTAAATAGTGGAAATGGCATTTTACTGAGGTTAGTGAGGGCAAATAAAAGGGCAGACTGAAGAAATACCGTATTTTTCGCCCCATAAGACGCACTTTTTCCCCCCAAAAAATGGGTGGAAAATGCCCCTGCGTTTTATGGGGCGAATGCTGACAGTTTAACATCGCAGTTTGCGATGTACGAGCGAGCGGGGGAGGGACTGGGAGGAGGAGCTGGGGGCCAGCAATTGCGGCAGGGCGATGCTGTCACTGTAATATAGTCTCGCCGCTCCTGTGCTGCACAAATATAAAATGTGTTATTCAATTAAAAGTTATTAAACATGCCCCCCAACTCCTAATAGTACCATACATCCTAATAGTTTCTGTACAATGCTGGCAGGCAGGCCGGGCGGGCGGCAGCGTAACTCCCTGATGTCACGTGCCTGCGCCGCCTACTTTATGAATGAAGCAGGCGGCGCAGGCAAGTGACGTCAGTGAGTGACACGCCGGCCGCCCGGCCTGCCGGCATTGTACAGAAACTATTAGGATGTACGGTACTATTCGGAGTGAGGGGGCATGTGTAATCATTTTTAATTGAATAAGACATTTTATATTTGTATACTGGGGCGGTGGCGGGGGAGGGGGGATCTGTGGATAACATCCGTGGATGGCACAGTTAAGGGGTGGGGGTCTGTGGATGGCCCTGTTATGGGCTGGGGGGTCTATGGATGGCACTGTTATGGGGTGGGGGGTCTGTGGATGGCACATATATAACAGTGCCATCCACAGATCCCCCCTATAACAGTGTCCGTCATCCACAGATCCCCCCTGTAACAGTGCCAGCCACAGATCCCCCCTATAACAGTGTCCGTCATCCACAGATCCCCCCCATAACAGTGTCCGTCATCCACAGATCCTCCCATAACAGTGTCCGTCATCCACAGATCCCCCCCATAACAGTGTCCGTCATCCACAGATCCCCCCATAACAGTGTCCGTCATCCACAGATCCCCCCATAACAGTGTCCGTCATCCACAGATCCCCCCATAACAGTGTCCGTCATCCACAGATCCCCCCATAACAGTGTCCGTCATCCACAGATCCCCCCATAACAGTGTCCGTCATCCACAGATCCCCCCATAACAGTGTCCGTCATCCACAGATCCCCCATAACAGTGTCCGTCATCCACGGATCCCCCCATAACAGTGTCTGTCATCCACAGATCCCCCCATAACAGTGTCCGTCATCCACAGATCCCCCCATAACAGTGTCCGTCATCCACAGATCCCCAGTAATAGTGCCATCCACAGACCACCATTAGTTCCAAACCCACCAAAAGCACACCTTTTGGTTAAAAATATTTTTTATTTTTTATTTTCCTCCCCAAAAACTTAGGTGCGTCTTATGGGCCGGTGCGTCTTATAGGGCGAAAAATACGGTAACTGTAACAAGCCACAAAACAGCAAAATGCGACTTTCATCCAAAAACAAGTCATGAATCAATAAATGAGTTCAATCAATAAATGTTTTCAGGTAATGTTAGACTAGTTTAAGCGTTCCCTGCACAACCACCTGCAAATAAGAGAAATAGCTGCTCTCAGATATTTAGCTCCCTCTGACCCCTACCTAAGGGCGTAGCTATAGGAGAAGCAGGGGAAGCGGCTGCTTTGGGGCCTGAACTCAGAAGGGGCCCACCCAGGAGGAGGACTAAAAGATTTTGTTGTCAGGGCTCCCTCAACAGTATTATAAAATGAGATTGTATTAAGAGACACTGTAGGAAATGGATGGAGAAGCTGCCAGGCCACGTCTGAGAGAACATGGGGCCCAGTCATTTCTAGTTACGCCACTGCCCCTACCCATCAGCCCCGGCAATAGTAATTACCAGGGCTAACTGTTCTGAGGGATCCCGGGGCTTACCTGAGATAATCCCTGATAGGGTATAATAGAGGTACATCGCTATGTAATTATACATAGTTATTCCAAAGCATAATAATAAAAAATGTAAAGTTTAGAACTTAGAAGTAAAAGTTCCCTTGTTGGAGAGAACAAAATGAAGGTTAAACTTAATGTTACTTAGCTACATAGTTAATATGGTTGAAAAAAGACACAAGTCCATCAAGTTCAACCAAGAGATGGGGGGGGGGGGGTGAATTTTAGAAAAGGGATGTGAAACCCAGACTTTTACACGTTTTCATAAGTATTAGGGTCAATTCACACGTCCACAAAATGGGTCCGCATCCGTTCTGCAATTTTGCGGAACGGGTGCAGACCCATTCATTTTCAAAGGGGCTGGAATGTGCTGTGCGCATCCGCATTTGTGGATCCGCACTTCTGCATCCGTGCTTCCGTTTCCGCAAAAAAATAGAACATGTCCTATTCTTGTCCGCAATTGCGGACAAGATTAGGCATTTTCTATTATAGTGCCGGCGATGTTCGGTCCGCAAATTGCGGAATGCACATTGCCGATGTCCGTGTTTTGCGGATCCGCAAAACACTTTCGGACGTGTGAATGGACCCTTAATGTCATTTTCTTTTAAGAATTAATCTAAACCCTTTATTAAACTGTCCACTGTTCCTGCTGTGACCACGTCCTGAGGAAGTCTATGACGCTTGAAATTTTTCTTCTCCAGTCGGAGGCAGTGACCCCTTGTCTTTTGAGGGGATTTTACATGGAACAGTTTTTCACAATATTTTTTGTATAGTCCATTTATATATTCATATAGGTTAATCATGTCCCCCTTTAGACGTCTTTTTTCAAGACTAAATAAATTTAATTAATTTAGTCACTTTCCTTTGTACTTTTTCCAGCTCTAGGATATCCTATCTATGGACTGGTATCCACAACACATTTTACAGATAAGGCCATGCCAAAGCTTTGTAAAGTGTTAGTATTACATCCCTGCCCCGCGAGTTTATGCCTCGTTTAATGCATGAGAATATCCTGGTGGCCTTAGAAGCAGCTGATTGACATTGTATGCTGTTATTTATCTTATGATCTACAAGTACACTCAGATCATTCTCTTCAAGTGACTCTCCCAATGTTACATCCCTTAGGACATATGATGCACATAGATTATTACAACCCAGATGCATAACTTTACATTTATCCACTTTAAACCTCATTTGCCAAATTGATGTCTGTGACGAAAGCTCTTTCATCACTGGGAGTTGGAGAGGCCTGCTTGCCTCTCCAACTTGGGCATATTGGATTTCAAAGGCTCTGTTTCTGCCTCTTGGACTTTTTACTGGAACTATTTGGGGCATGTGGGGCAAAAATAAGACTTCTAGGAAATTCCTGAACCCCTGAACCAATCTTGGTGATTTTTGGATAGGTTGTTCACCCAGATCGAGGCTATCAGGGGATGTGACTTTTATGGATATATGTGGTGTTTTGGGGTGTTTTCTGTGGTTGGGAAAAATGTGTATTTTATGCCTGTGAGTAATTAAGTCCATTGTGTTTGTTAAATATATCACAGGCAGAGTCCATTGTGTTGTTAATTGCGTAACAGACAATGCCTATTCTGTTATTGATTGCGTCATTGTTGAATGTATAGTTTTTGTGTTTAAACTGTAAAACTGTAAATGATTGGCTTCTATGTTATGTCCTCAGTTCCCAACCAGGTCCACGGAGGTGGTAACCTTGTTGGAAAATCTGTATAAAAGGCAATGCTTGTGTGGTCAATAAAGAGAGTTGATGTTTTGCCTTCAATATAGAGCTTTGTCTCGTGTGTGGGGATTGCAATACGCTGTATACTCCCCTGGCTATAACCCCTAGCTCTTGTAAGAGCTGTTCCTGTTCCTTCTTCCTGTGGTGGTTACGGTGTCGAGCGGATTGCTTGGAGTCCTCAGGAAGTACTAGGAGCATTCATCAACGGAGGTACCCAGTCGGGGTGCCAGGAGTTCCGTTACAATGTCCAAACCCCCAGAGTATCCAGATCAGCTTGTAGTTTTTGGACATCTTTATATTATATTTTTAAGTATATTTTTATGATGTAAAAGTGTGTTCCAGCGTCAAACGCACACTTCCTGCCTCCAACAGGAAGTGACATCACTCCCACCTTCCGCCTAGCACATGGCATTATTAAGACAGGTATATAAAGCCCAATGGTAAGTTATACTTTTAATACTGCTTGTAAAAAATAAAAAGAAGAAAAACACCAGAAGTGTTGGACACGGCGTTTATTGCCTACAATACTACAAACACTCCTAGTGGGGGAGGTTTTGGTCATTGTGTGTCTTGAGCTTCATCCCATTGACCTCCTCAGTGAAGTAAGTCACCTTTTTCTTATTTGACCAAGATGAATTTTATTTACTCTGTAAGAATACTGTGACATTTTTATTATTTTAACAATTAATCAACATTTTTATTATATCTAATTGTCACAGAATTCTTTTTATTGATACACCTTCAGTCCTGTCTTTGGGACCACACGAGGTTGGCGCCGCCTGGGTGGTGTACCCCTCTTTATTTATGCTTCCACTTTTTGAAGCGTGCCAGCTATCTTATCCAGAATATGGCAAACCCAGAGAGCTAAGTGACCCTCAAGTTGTTACATATGGTGGAGAATGCTGGCATAAAATGGCACATGAATTTTACTGTTGCAAGATTTAAAGGGTCAGAAGCCCAATTAACCCCCTAACCCTCCATGACATAACGGTATGTCATGAAAGTTAAGAGGAAGTGTTGTGCGGGCTTCTGAACTGAGCTTACGCCATATGCAGTGGGTGCAAGCTGTATAATGCAGTGACCGGAGTCAGAGATAACTCCGAGCCCAGTTACTTAACTCCTCGGATGCCACTGTCAATAGCGACGGGGGTCTGATCTGTGGGGTTTAAATAGAGGGGACACCCTGACTCCCTCTGCCTGCCGAGTGGAGCTCCTGCACCACAATTGCAGGTGTGTGTTTGTTTGTTATGGCCTTGTGAAGGCTCCTACACTTGTCATAGTGAGCTGTCTGCAAAGCCATGTCCGAGGCACAGCTTTACAGGCAGCCAGTGAAAATCCAATAGACTGCATTAATATTCTATTCATAAACTATTCTATTGCAGTCTATGGTAGAAGAAATCAAAAGATCTCATGACTAAAAAGTGCAATACAAAAATAAAAGTATTTGCTGTGAATGCTGTAACAGAAAACAAATACAAATTGGGGATGTTCCCCCACAAAAAAGTCAATAAAACTACAGCTTGCCCCACAAAAGATGAGCCATCATACAGCTCTGTAGATAGAAGAATAAAGTTTTGACTGTCAGAATGTGTTAATACAAAGAAAATTATTTTAAGTTTTTTTTTAAAATAGGAAAATAAAACTACATACATTTGGCATCACTGTAATCATACTATCATACTGACCCACATAATAAGGTTTGTATCTAATTTTTATCGCATAGGGAACATTGTAAACACGAAACAAAATCTAAAAAATGCAGAATTTAATTAGTCCTGTCCTTAAGGGGTTAAAAAGGTTGAGATCGCTATTGATAAAAATAGATTGTGTTGTGGCTCATTTGACTGTGTTATGGGTCCTGCAGAGGACTATGGTAAACAGGAAGACACTGACAACATTGCAGGAAGACACTGCCAAATGGAAGGGTCAAAGCAATCGGGCACAGTTTAATGCAAAGCTGTGTATGGTTGGAACTGCAGGTGGCCCTGGAGCCACCTGTGCCAACTAGATGCTATGCAAAGGTCCAAGGTACTGTCATGTCTGGACTTCCAGAGGAAAAGGCATATGTGCCATTGCCAAGGGCAACCAACCAGAGACATGCGAGATGGAGAGATGTCTGTTTCTCAGGATGTCCTGTTTAGAGGGTCCTAGAGAGGACATGCTATGGTGCCATAATGTTATTGCTAGGAGCAACCAACCACTATAGCATGGAGCTGTCACACAACAGAGAAATTGCTGTTGGAGGTGCCGTCAAGTGGAAAAGTGTGCACTTGATTCTTCTCTGGTCAGAAGACCTGCCAGTTACTGGTGGGTGAAATCCCATTAAATGGTCAGTTTGGATTGCTGCCCAGAGGTGTCCAAGGTACATCCAGACATGTTACTGCTGAAGTAGGTCTCCTGGAATTGCTAGCTATCAGAGTAAACTTTGGATTAGTGAAACTCAGAGACTCTATTCTAATGCTTGTATAAGGAAATATAAAGGTAAAACCTGAGGACAAGAAAATGATTCCACAAGGATGAGTGAACCAGTTTGTAACAAACTGGATTCATTACGAACTTTACAACATTTTGGACAGCAGACGAATCTGAACCTTTTTCAGGTTTGTTTCGTACAAATTCAGTGAAACGGCATGTGGCACCATTTTACTGCACATGTAGGTGGGAAAAGGAAGAAGGGTGCTCACATAACCCTGAGAGGAAGTGGATGGAAGGGCTTGCCCTGACTTTCTCACAGGCTGATAGAAAGTGCTGCAGCAGGCAGAGAAAGGATCCTTGGTTCAAGCCTTGGTAAGGGTGATGTATGCGTTGAGATTGTTTTGTGGTCTTGGGTTAATTACTGTGTGTACATCATATGTTGGTGTATGGCAAAAAGGTAGTTGTAAAGTATTTTTTTTTTATGTTACAGTACAGACCAAAAGTTTGGACACACCTTCTCATTCAAAGAGTTTTCTTTATTTTCATGACTATCAAAATTGTAGATTCACACTGAAGGCAACAAAACTATGAATTAACACATGTGGAATTATATACATAACAAACAAGTGTGAAACAACTGATATGTCATATTCTAGGTTCTTCAAAGTTGTCACCTTTTGCTTTGATTACTGCTTTGCACACTCTTGGCATTCTCTTGATGAGCTTCAAGAGGTAGTGCCCTGAAATGGTTTTCACTTCACAGGTGTGCCCTGTCAGGTTTAATAAGTGGGATTTCTTGCCTTATAAATGGGGTTGGGACCATCAGTGGCGTTGAGGAGAAGTCAGGTGGATACACAGCTGATAGTCCTACTGAATAGACTGTTAGAATTTGTATTAGGGCAAGAAAAAAGCAGCTAAGTAAAGAAAAACGAGTGGCCATCATTACTTTAAGAAATGAAGGTCAGTCAGTCAGCCGAAAAATTGGGAAAACTTTGAAAGTAAGGGCTATTTGACCATGAAGGAGAGTGATGGGGTGCTGCGCCAGATGACCTGGCCTCCACAGTCACCCGACCTGGACCCAATCGAGATGGTTTGGGGTGAGCTGGACCGCAGAGTGAAGGCAAAAGGGCCAACAAGTGCTAAGCATCTCTGGGAACTCCTTCAAGACTGTTGGAAGACCATTTCAGGGGACTACCTCTTGAAGCTCATCAAGAGAATGCCAAGAGTGTGCAAAGCAGTAATCAAAGCAAAAGGTGGCTACTTTGAAGAACCTAGAATATGACATATTTTCAGTTGTTTCACACTTGTTTGTTATGTCTATAATTCCACATGTGTTAATTCATAGTTTTGATGCCTTCATAGTGATGAAAAAAATTGAAACTGTTTGAATAAGAAGGTGTGTCCAAACTTTTGGTCTGTACTGTACGTATAGCATTTGCTGATCACCCCTTAAGGAGACATCCATTAGTTCTACTTCCACAGCACAAAGAGTACCTACCTTCCCTCACTGTTCCCAGTGAGGTTTCACAACCTAGCTTTGGATTCAAACACAGGACCACAGTACTGCAAGGCACTAGTGCTAACTACCGAGCCACCATTCAGCTGATTATAAACACCCCCTATGTGGTGAGTGATCACATGAAGCAACAATGATAGGAGACCCTTTAGGTGATGAGATGTCTATGTAGTTTATTCCAGTGTTTCTCGATGTTCCTAAGCCCCTAGTCAAATACATTACCCAAGTTCCCCAAGGCTATGATCATGCACTGTGTTGCCTATAAGAAGCACAACATGAGCACAATGTAAGTATTGTACCTTCTAAAGGCATGTCATGGAGCCCAGGGTACATGAAGCAGAGGCTGGCAACCTAGGCTTGATCACTGAGGGCAGAAGGCAAATGCCCAACAGCCACAATAAAAGGCAATAATCATTCTGCCCTTTCCACCTGCCCAGGTCATATTTATGCTACTAATTGCCTTCCTGCCAACATAGAATGTCTGTAGAATATACTGTAAATTACAGGAATATTTATAGTCATCACCATATAAAAGTTTGAGGCCTCAGAAGAAGGAGTTGGATGAAGAACCGCATATTGTTCATCCAGCAACTTCTTCTAAGCCTCATACGGTGATGACTATAAATATTCCTGTACTTTACGGAGTGTGTGTGTGTGTGTGGTAGGGGGGTCTTTAAATATTCTCCTATTAATTAGCGGTTTCTGAATTATTGTGGTGTCCTACACAAAGAATCTGGAAAAGGGGATAAAACCTGAGGTGCCTCTCACTGCAGCTACCAGATGATGATTCCCCCCTCCCTTGTGCTGGGCAACAAAAAGGGCATTATCAGGTTTGGGGGCACTACAGGGAGCACTATAAGGACTTTTGACACTACAGGGGGCAGTTTAAGGACTATTGGCACTATAAGGGCTGTTGGCACTACTGTCACGACCACGGTTATGGTCGTGACTCCTTATCCGCATGCAGTTGCCTGCAGTTTTGGTTTTGTTGTCAACCACATGGTGAGGGCTGCTTGTATGTTGCATCACGTGTGGTTGCCGCTGGCAACATGTTTGTATTTGGCAGCATAGCAGCCTGAGCTGTTGCTAGGCAGCCTGCTGTCAAGTGCATGAGGTTTCACCTGGCAACCTCTTTTTGTATGTGTGCACTTTCCCTGTTTGTTGTGCACGAGGTTATGTTTATATGCACAGTTACACCTCCCTTCACTTGCGGTTGTCCGCGGCAACGTGTGGTGTTCTGTGCATGTGGTGGCAGTGTCTCGGCCTGCTGGCTGTTCCCCAGGACATGGTTGCCACGCATGCCGTTGCCAGCGGTAACAGGTGAGTGTGTTTATGTGCTTTTCCCTTTAAGTGGCTTCACTACCCTGCCTGGTATGGGAAGGGTTAACTGCCTTCATTGTGTGTGTGAGCACTGGGTGTGTCTGTGTGTGGGTGTGGCCACTTGGGGCTATTTAGCTCCTGCTGGATGCCAGACTCTGAGGGGTACTTCAGCCATGGTTAGCTGGAGTCATCCTCCTGGTTATATACCATCTGCCAGTGAGGGCCACCCTTGTGGTCATAAGTTTATGTATGATGTGATGAAGATGTTTCTTTGGTCTCTTTGTTTCTTTGCAGCTATGGTTTCCTGGGTTCCTGTGTGGTGTGTGCTGTGTCCGTTAGTATTGTTGTGGACAGCAGCACTTGTACATGGGTTCCAGGCTGTGTGTCTGTGGCAGGTAGGTGTTGTACTAGTTGCATTTACCAGCCATTGCCATAAGCTGTTGATGTTCCCCTTTTTTTTGCAGCTTGGCCAGTGAGACTCCTGTTCCTCCGTATCTAGGAGGAACAGGTCGTCTTACCCTGCTCCTAGTTCAGAGGGCCACCCTGAGGGCTAGTAGGGAACCCAAGGTTCCGGCGTATGAGCCCTCCTACCATCAGGGTCGGCTCATACAGCTAGGAGTCAGGGTCAGAATTAGGGACGTAATAGGAGGTGACCTGCTCCCTGATTCCTGTCCTGGCCTGGCAGCGACCAAACATCTTCAGTCATCGCACGGCTGAGGGTTTTTCCCATCCTCATCCGTGACATCTACAGGGGGTTCTATAAGGACTCTGGGCACTACAGGGGGCAGTTTAAGGCCTACTGTCACTACAGGGGGCACTAAAAGGTCTGTGAGCACTAAAGAGGGGCACTATAAGGACTGTTGGTACTGCAGGGAGACAGTGTAAGGACTAAGGGCACTACAGGGGAGCACTATAAGGACTGTGGGAACTACAGGAGGACAGTTTAAGGATGGGGCACCATAAGGATTGTGGGGACCAGAGGGGTTACTATAAGGTCTTGGGGCACTACGGGGGGCAGTTTAATGACTATAGTACCCTCCTGTAGTGTCCCCAAAGACTGAGGGAACCACAGTAGGTACTATAAGTTTTGGGGAACTATAAGGTCTGGAGGCACTACAGGGGGCACAATAAAGTCTGGGGGCATAATACGGGGCACTGTAAGGTCTGAGGCACTACAGGGGGGACTGTAAGGACTGGAGGCACTAAAGGGAGGCATTTTAACTGTTGGGGGCGATATAGGACGCATTTAAATTCTTGGGGCAGAATGGGAGACTGTAGAACTACTGAGGCACTACAGGGGGCACTATAAGGACTGTTGGCACTACAGGGGACAGTTAAGGACAGTTAGCACTATAGGGGGCAGTTTAAGGACTGCTGACACTAAAGGGGTCACTAAAAGGACTGTTGGCACTGCAGGGGGACAGTGTAAGGACTGAGGGGGGGGGGGTACTACATGGACTGTGGGAACTACAGGAGGACAGTTTAAGGATCCGGCACTACATGGACTGTGGGAACTACAGGAGGACAGTTTAAGGATCCGGTACTACAATGGAGCACCATGAGGATTGTGAGCACCGGAGGGGGTACTATAAGTCTTGGGGCAGTATGAGGGTCAGTTTAATCACATGGGCACTACAGGGGGCACTTTGAAGTCTGGGGGCACTGTAAGGTCTGGGACACTACAGGGGGAGACTGTAAGTACTAAAGGGGACATTTTAACTCCCGGGGGCAATATAGGAGGCATTTAAATTACTGGGGCACTATAGAGGACATTAGATCTACTGATGGGACACTATCAAGGGGACTTAATACTACTGGGAGCTCTATAGGGGTGCCTCATTAATACAAATGGTGCTATAAAATTTCTTTATTACTACTGGGAGCACTATGGTGAGCATTATTATTTGGCACAATATAGAAGCACTACTACTGGTCACACTTGGGGTGTATTATCATTATTGGGGGTACTCTGGGAGAGAATTATTGTGATTGGTAGGACGTTTATATTACAATAGGGGACTATCTCGATGGCAGTATAATTTATGGCAGTATAGTATTGGGGGGCAGAGTACTAGCGCTAACATCAGGATAACATTGTTGTGGTGAGAGACGAGACGTGGCTGAAAGACGTTGTCTGGGCCGAATGGAGAAGATGATGTAAAAGAATGTCTCCATCAGAGAAGACTTCACCTGTGAGGCACTGGATGTAGTAGGTATGTGCTGCAGTATACTCCTGTATGATTGGTAGTGTCCATGCAGCAAGCAAAATATGTCTTTAGTATTAGAGCGGAGGATGCAACTTAGAGATTTGGATCATATACATTGGGGCTTGGGCACCTGATCTTTTGAAACCATAGTAACGCCCCTGGGTGGCATGATGGTAGGCAGACAGCAACAGTGGCAAGATTGGGCACCATCAGCAAGATGAGATCCATTTATCGCCCTCAGCCAGAGGAGTGTGAAAATCCTTCCAAATCCAGGCTTGGTTCATTTTGAACAAAATGATGTTTGGACACCAATGGAGGACAACTTGGTCTATTTGGATGTCAACACGCCACCTGCATTACTGAAAACCCTCTCAGAGATGACACTGGAGGCTGGGCAAGAAAGAAGACATAGAGCATACTGGGCCAGTTCGGGCCACTGTTCTATACTGCAAATGGGCCTGGACATGTGCTGGCATGAGCCCTGACGGAATAGTGTGTTATTAACGGCAATCTTTGAGACTGTGGTCCCAGCTCTCTTCAGGTCATTGACCAGGTCCTCCTGTGTAGTTCTGGACCAATTTCTGACCTTTTTTAGAATCATCCTTACCCCACGAGGCGGCATTTTGCATGGAGCCCCAGACCGAGGAAGATAGACAGCCAATTTCAGCCATGTGAGATGTCTCAGTTACTTCTTTAAGGTAGAAGCAAAGTTTTGCTATGCACCATCAATCAAATATGGAAAAAGAGAAATAGTAGAAAAAAAATAATGACTCTACAACACCATTTAATTTATTTTTTTCTCTCAAAATTTCTGTCCAGTAGCCTGTCTGAAGCTTAGGCATGCCCTCATGGTACCTGTACCCAGCAAGGTTCCACCCACTCACTCCTTGGTCATGAAAAGCCATGCTCTAAGTGCTGTTGTCTCAATTTAATATTTTCATTTCAAGGCTCATTTAACTCTGGGAGATTTAACAATGAACTATTGGAAATTATGCAAATTAGGCACATTTCTATTGGATAAGAGACTAAATGATTCAAAATGGCTGCCACAGAGGCAGTCTTTGTCAGGATGGAAAAGCACCAGGAGCATGAGTGTCTCCTCTCCACAGACCCCTCACTGGACATCATGTCAGTTACGGCTGTTCTTGTAACTGACATAAAAGTGAAAGGTGCATTCTGGGAGTTGTAATTTCAGAACAACTGGATTGCCAGAGGTTGCTGACCCCTGCTGTGGGGAATTGACGCTCAGTAGTATCCACTTCCATAGAATTGCAATACCCCACACGATCATGGACAGGTGTGGAAGAAAGCATTCATATTAATGGTGAGCGATTTGGGTTTGTCCTGCTTTGGACAAACCCGATTTGATTAGATCAAAAACTGAGTTCTCGATCGTCATACTGTATTGTATGGACTTTGCTGAGACTACGTGCACAGGGGCGGACTGACCATTCGGGCACTCGGTAATGGACCAGGGGCCTGGCGGCGGTGGCAGCGGCAGGGAGAGATAAGCGCTTCCATTGTGGAAGCGCTCATGCCTATATTCATCTGTATCGCCGTCCAGAAGACGGCGATGCAGATGAACGGTGCGGGGCAGGGGAGAGGCGTCTTCCTTGCCCGTTCCTCTGATAAGCTGCAGGCGTAGTGCCTGTACTGCCTATCAGAGGCCGGTGCAGACGGCGCGATGATGTCATCATGCCACCTGAGCCGTACAGAGCGGGACACAGGCCGGAAGAGGCCTGCATCGCATCGCTGAGAGTGTCATAGAGTTAAGTGTTTATTGTTTTAATTATTTTTAGTATAGTATGGCAAGAAGGGGGGTGGGGGCCCTATGGGGGGAGGAGCCCTGTGGGGGCCCCTATATACTGGCACATTATGAGGGGGCACTATAGAGATGGGGGAGAAGGAGCACTATGGGGGCATCTATTGGGGGCCCCTATATACTGACACATTATGGGGGCCCTATGGAGAGGGGGGGAGCACTATGGGGGCCCCTATATACTGGCACATTATGGGGGGGCACTATGGGGGCTTCTATTGGGGGCCCCTATATACTGACACATTATCGGGGTGTACTATGGAGAAGGGGGGAAAGAGCACTATGGGGGCATCTAATGAGGGCCCTATATACTGGCAAATTATGGGGGGGCACTATGTAGAAGGGGGGAGGAGCACTATCAGGGCATCTACTGGTGGTTCTATATACTGGAACATTATGGGGGGGGCAGTATGGAGAAGGGGGGATTACAATGGGGCATCTACTGGGGGCCCTATATATTGGAAAATATTATGGGGGCCCTATATAATTGCACATATGGGGGGCACTATGGAGAAGTGGGGGAGAAGAGCACTATGGGGCATTATATAGGGGCATTTAATACTGGCACCCATTTTGGTGGCACTATGGGGAAGGGGGAGAGAAGCATTATGGGGGCATCTATGTGGGGCAGTCTACAGTCGTGGCCAAAAGTTTTGAGAATGACACAAATATTAGTTTTCACAAAGTTTGCTGCTAAACTGCTTTTAGATCTTTGTTTCAGTTGTTTCTGTGATGTAGTGAAATATAATTACACGCACTTCATACGTTTTAAAGGCTTTTATCGACAATTACATGACATTTATGCAAAGAGTCAGTATTTGAAGTGTTGGCCCTTCTTTTTCAGGACCTCTGCAATTCGACTGGGCATGCTCTCAATCAACTTCTGGGCCAATTCCTGACTGATAGCAACCCATTCTTTCATAATCACTTCTTGGAGTTTGTCAGAATTAGTGGGTTTTTGTTGGTCCACCCGCCTCTTGAGCATTGACCACAAGTTCTCAAGGGGATTAAGATCTGGGGAGTTTCCAGGCCATGGACCCAAAATGTCAACGTTTTGGTCCCCGAGCCACTTAGTTATCACTTTTGCCTTATGGCACGGTGCTCCATCGTGCTGGAAAATGCATTGTTCTTCACCAAACTGTTGTTGGATTGTTGGAAGAAGTTGCTGTTGGAGGGTGTTTTGGTACCATTCTTTATTCATGGCTGTGTTTTTGGGCAAAATTGTGAGTGAGCCCACTCCCTTGGATGAGAAGCAACCCCACACATGAATGGTCTCAGGATGCTTTACTATTGGCATGACACAGGACTGATGGTAGCGCTCACCTTTTCTTCTCCGGACAAGCCTTTTTCCAGATGCCCCAAACAATCGGAAAGAGGCTTCATCGGAGAATATGACTTTGCCCCAGTCCTCAGCAGTTCATTCACCATACTTTCTGCAGAAGATCAATCTGTCCCTGATGGTTTTTTTTTGAGAGAAGTGGCTTCTTTGCTGCCCTTCTTGACACCAGGCCATCTTCCAAAAGTCTTCGCCTCACTGTGCGTGCAGATGCGCTCACACCTGCCTGCTGCCATTCCTGAGCAAGCTCTGCACTGGTGGCACTCCGATCCCGCAGCTGAATCCTCTTTAGGAGACGATCCTGGCGCTTGCTGGACTTTCTTGGACACCCTGAAGCCTTCTTAACAAGAATTGAACCTCTTTCCTTGAAGTTCTTGATGATCCTATAAATTGTTGATTGAGGTGCAATCTTAGTAGCCACAATATCCTTGCCTGTGAAGCCATTTTTATGCAACGCAATGATGGCTGCACGCGTTTCTTTGCAGGTCACCATGGTTAACAATGGAAGAACAATGATTTCAAGCATCACCCTCCTTTTAACATGTCAAGTCTGCCATTTTATATATTTTTTTAAACCAAAAAGTCTGCCATTTTAACCCAATCAGCCTGACATAATGATCTCCAGCCTTGTGATCGTCAACATTCTCACCTGAGTTAACAAGACGATTACTGAAATGATCTCAGCAGGTCCTTTAATGACAGCAATGAAATGCAGTGGAAAGTTTTTTTGGGGATTAAGTTAATTTTCATGGCAAAGAAGGACTATGCAATTCATCTGATCACTCTTCATAACATTCTGGAGTATATGCAAATTGCTATTATAAAAACTTAAGCAGCAACTTTTCCAATTTCCAATATTTATCTAATTCTCAAAACTTTTGGCCACGACTGTATAGGGGCATTTTATACTGCCACATTATGAAGGGCACTATGGGGACGAGGAGAAGCACTATGGGGGAACCTTCTGGGGGCACTATATAGGACGGGGAGGAGCACTATGGGGGCACTATACAGGAGTATTTTATGCTGGCCTAAATTATAGGGGAACTATGGGCACCAAGTCTTTTTTGTAGTGGCACACAGTACGGGTCATTTGATCACATGACGGTACTCTGGGGGCATTGGCTCTACTGGAGTTTTTTTTACTGCCACACAACAGGAAATTTTTTTTGTACTGACGCACATTATAAGGGGGCTTTATTACAACTGAGGGACTATGGGAGCATTATTACTTCTGGGACACAATTACTGTTGGGGGCACTGTAGGAGCACTGTTACTACTAAGTGCACTCTGGCACAGAATTATTACTATTGCTGGGATTTTGGGGAGCACTATTACTATGGGGGGCACCTTGCCACAGTATCAGCTTAGCACAGTTATTTTTGGGGGACATTATGGTTACATTATTAGTGTCAGGGGCACTATTTGCTGGGTGCAGTTATTTTTTAGAGCATTGTGTTCCAATAATTATTGATGGGGGGTGCTATCTGTGTGTAACTAGTATTTTCAGGGGGTTTATCTGTTTCTACAGTATAGTTTTTGGGGGCACAGCGTCTCAGTATTGGGGTTGCATGATGGGATGTTGAGAAGGTTGGGGGAAAAGTAGGAAACTAAGATGTCTGTCTAACTCTGCAGAGATGAGAGATGGCTGAAAGAAATCATCATGGCGGTCTGGTCTGAATGGAGAAGATGAAGAAAGAGAATGTCTACATCAAAGGAGACATCACTGGATGTAAGAGGTATGTGGCGCTGTATTAGGCTGGCTTCACATATGCGTTAGTGATTCTGGCAGGCTGTTCCAGCTGAGAACAGCCTGCCGGAATTTACTGCATCCGGCACTGCTGGATGCAGATAGAATGCCCGCCAGCACCATTAACTATCATAAATTTTTATTTTGAACATAGTGAAGAGAAATTTTGTATTAAGTGTAGGTGATGTGGGGGGCACAATATGTGGGTGTGGCTTGAGGGTGGGTAGGGACACAGGGGCCCCATAATCTCAAATTGCCCGAGGGCCCCATGAGTTGTCAGTCCACCCCTGCCCTGGAGCCACCTGTGCCAACTAGATGCTATGCAAAGGTCCAAGGTACTTTCATATCTGGTCTTCCAGAGGAAAAAGCATATGTGCCATTGCCAAGGGCAACCAACCAGAGCCATGCGAG
The DNA here is from genome assembly GCF_905171765.1 of Bufo bufo. Classification (NCBI taxonomy): domain Eukaryota; kingdom Metazoa; phylum Chordata; class Amphibia; order Anura; family Bufonidae; genus Bufo; species Bufo bufo. The sequence goes on from NC_053399.1 coordinate 79,121,380, forward strand.
ATGGAGAGATGTCTGCCAGTTACTGGTGGGTGAAATCCCATTAAATGGTCAGTCTGGATTGCTGCCCAGAGGTGTCCAAGGTACATCCAGACATGTTACTGCTGAAGTAGGTCTCCTGGAATTGCCAGCTATCAGAGTATACTTTCTATTAGTTAAACTCAGAGACTCTATTCTAATGCCTGTATAAGGAAATATAAAAGTAAAACCTGAGAATAAGAAAATGATTCCACAAGGATTCCACAACTTTACAACATTTTGGACAGAAGACAAACCTGAACCTTTTCAGGTTTGTTTCGTACAAATTCAGTGAAACGGCATGTGGCACCATTTTATTGCACATGTTGGTGGGAAAAGAAAGAAGGGTGCTCACATAACTCCGAGAGGAAGTGGGTGGAAGGGCTTGCCCTGACTTTCTCACAGGCTAAGGCCTCCTGCACACGAACGTATTTTTTTGCGGTCCGCAAAAACGGGTCCCGTTTTTCCGTGATCCGTGACCGTTTTTTCTTCCGTGGGTCTTCCTTGATTTTTGGAGGATCCACGGACATAAAAAAAAAGTCGTTTTGGTGTCCGCCTGGCCGTGCGGAGCCAAACGGATCCGTCCTGAATTACAATGCAAGTCAATGGGGACGGATCCGTTTGACGTTGACACAATATGGTGCAATTTCAAACGGATCCGTCCCCCATTGACTTTCAATGTAAAATCAGGAGTTAATATACCATCGGATCGGAGTTTTCTCCAATCCGATGATATATTTTAACTTGAAGCGTCCCCATCACCATGGGAACGCCTTTATGTTAAAATATACCGTCGGATTTGAGTTACATCGTGAAACTCAAATCCGACAGTATATTCTAACACAGAGGCGTCCCCATGGTGATGGGGACGCTTCAGGTTAGAATATACTAAAAGAACTGTGTACATGACTGCCCCCTGCTGCCTGGAAGGTGCTGCCAGGCAGCAGGGGGCAGCCCCCCCCCTGTAGTTAACACATTGGTGGCCAGTGTGGCCGGTCCCTCCCTTGTAGTTAACTCATTGGTGGCCAGTGCGGCCGGCCCCCCCCTCCCCTGTAGTTAACTAATTGGTGGCCAGTGTGGCCGCCCCCCCCCTCCCCTGTAGTTAACTCATTGGTGGCCAGTGCGGCCGGCCCCCCCTCCCCTGTAGTTAACTCATTGGTGGCCAGTGCAGCCGGCCCCCCTCCCTCCCTCTCCTGTAGTTAACTCATTGGTGGCCAGTGCGGCCGAGCCCCCTCCCCTGTAGTTAACTCGTTGGTGGCCAGTGGCCCCCCCCTCCCCTGTAGTTAACTCGTTGGTGGCCAGTGGGCCTTCTCCCCTCCCTCCCCCTCCTAATTAAAATCTCCCCCCTATCATTGGTGGCAGCGGAGTGTACCGATCGGAGTCCCAGTTTAATCGCTGGGGCTCCGATCGGTAACCATGGCAACCAGGACGCTACTGCAGTCCCGGTTGCCATGGTTACTTAGCAATTTGTAGAACCATTATACTTACCTGAGAGCTGCGATGTCTGCATCCGGCCGGGAGCTCCTCCTACTGGTAAGTGACATGACCTGTCACTTACCAGTAGGAGGAGCTCCCGGCCGGACGCAGAGATCGCAGCTCGCAGGTAAGTATAATGGTTCTACAAATTGCTAAGTAACCATGGCAACCGGGACAGCAGTAGCGTCCTGGTTGCCATGGTTACCGATCGGAGCCCCAGCGATTAAACTGGGACTCCGATCGGTACTCTCCGCTGCCACCAATGATAGGGGGGGGGAGATTGAGTGTGCCTCCTAGCAGAACCTCAAAAGCAGCTACCTGCATGGACAGTTCCTTCATTTTTCCCCATTTCAACTGAAACACATTCCTGTGGGAGGGAGGTAAAATACAACTGTAAAACATGTGTTTTACCATCCAGATAATAGATGTAGCATTTGAAATCTCAGTGAAAGCATTTGAAATACTAGTCTGAACTTCATGCCAGGGCATCTCCACATAGTTAATAATTATATTTTTGTTCAAGTGTTGAAAACCAGCAAATACTTATGTTACAATATTCAGTGTAGTGGAGGATAACATTTGTGAGTGATAACATGACATAGCAGGCAAAAATCCATGTTATTTCATCTCTGCACAGTTCAAATGTAATTTTTGGGGAGTTGAAGTTTTCAAAGTCAGCATATACAGGTGAAATTCGAAAAATTTGAATAGCGTGCAAAGTTAATTTATTTCAGTAATGCAACTTAAAAGGTGAAACTAACATATGAGATAGACTCATTACATGCAAAGCGAGATTTTTCAAGCCTTTATTTGTTATAATTTGGATGATTATGGCTTACAGCTTATGAAACCCCAAAGTCACAATTTTGAGGTACCCCTTGCTCCGGGGGTATGTATTAATTAGCTGACTAGAGTGTGATACTTTGAGCCTAGAATAATGAACCTTTTCACAAAATTCTAATTTTAAGCTTCATTAATGCAATTCCTTTTAATTTGCATTACTGAAATAAATAGACTTTTGCTCGATATTCTAATTTTTCGAGTTTCACCTGTGTCTAACAATACGTAGGATAGCAGAGGATAACATTTGTGAGTGATGATGTGACATACTAGGCACAAATCTGTGTTATTTCTTTTCAATAATTTTTATTGAGTTATATGAATAAAGCACGGGGAAAAAAATCTGTGTTATTTCATCTCTACACAGTTCAAATAAAATGTATTTATTTTGGTTGAAGTTTTGAAAACAATCATATATGTGTCTTACAATATGTAGGGTAGCAGAGGATAACATCTGTGCGTGATAATGTGACATACTAGGCCGAAATCCATGTTGTTTCATCTTCAGGCACTTTGTGTTGGTGTGGTGGGTGGAAATAATTTCATAGTAGTTTCTCCACTTGTGTTTTACACTGGAGACATTTGTTTTCTGAATCTGCATATTTTATCGAGCAAAAGACATTGGGCACAAATCTGTTAGTGGCGCAGATACCAGACCTACCAAATGTGTCTTTTGGGTACACCTGTGATTTATTTAGTAGGTAATGAGCCCTTTTCTATTGGTTGAAATAAATGACAAGAGGAGACGTTAAATTGCTGTGATCACAACAAAATTTTATTTATATGCTTTGGCTATAGAATAATTTAGTAAGGATGAAGGGACAGTAATTATCATAAGGTATATATAGATATTGGAGGGCAAACCACAGGTCTATTACTTATCTTTTCCTTGTCTAAAGTTGTAAGAAGAATCCTGTCCACGTCCTTGACTTTGTCCTCCTTGCTGGGTTCCAGAACTTTGTTGCCCACTGCCCTGACTTCCCCCAGTCTGCTGGCCACTGCTCTGACCCTGTCCTTGTTGATATCCACTGCCCTGCTGACCACTGCTCTGACCCTGTCCTTGTTGATATCCACTGCCCTGTTGACCACTGCTCTGATCCTGTCCTTGTTGGTATCCACTACCCTGCTGACCACTGCTCTGATCCTGTCCTTGTTGGTATCCACCACCCTGCTGACCACCACTCTGATTCTGTCCTTGTTGATATCCACTGCCCTGCTGTCCACTGCTTTGATCTTGTTGTTTTCCGCTGCCATACTGGGAGCTGCTGCCAGTTTGCCCTTGGTATCCACTGTCTTGTCCACTTCCCTGGCTCTGTTGACCACTGGTTGGGGTTTGGCTGCTTCCTCGGCTTACTACAGTTGAGGTCTATAAAAAAAACAGACATACATTTTACACTCAAAGGCAACTGTTCATAAAGATTTTTCCTCTCCAGTGTGTTGAAGAATATAATAAATTACAGATCTACAAGTCAAACAGAACATGGCTTCAGTTTATACTAATAGTTTATAACATGCAATACCGGTTTAACAAGTTCCACTTACCGAGCTCTGTTGGCTGCCAGAAGGCTGGGAAGATAATATCAAAATCAAATTAGAGGTTAAACATAGATACATTACTCTGAATATTATGTGATCTCTGCCAAATCCATACTCACACAATAACCATATATAAAAACTGTGTATTTTAAGTATCTGTATATTTGTATTTTTTGCACATATTCAAAAGTGATTGATTATAAAAAGGGTCTGCTTTTATCACGAGATGCTAGCTTGGTCTATGGGCTGCCTCTGGTATTGAAACATGGACCTTTTTATTTGAAAGGAGTTGAGCTGCCATATCAGACACAGCCTATGGATAAGAGTGGGATTTTTCTGCAAAAAGAAGCAGACAGTGTTTCCAATCTCAGACATATTGATTTCATAATGTCATGAGGATATTTGTCTTCTTATTAGATGCACTTCTATGATGGATGGAATAGTTCTATATAAAAGCAGACAATGGTAGTCGGATTGTAACTTTATTTATATTAATTTATTCTAAAGTCAGACATTATACATGAGTTATATTTTTATTTTAAATTGAGATTTCTACAATTTGACATGTGTAGAGATTGTGCCAAATATTGTTACATATTATATACGTATTGTATGCCTGCATGTAATAATTTAAGAGTATTAAACAGGAATCATGAGTGTACAGATTCTGACAATACAGATATGTCCAAGGGCAGAATTAATTTATAGTGATGTCTGTAGGGATAGTTGGCTAGCTCTGCTAAAATCAGCGGTTTAGCCAGCATTCATGTTGTGTATATGAATTACCCCAGAAAAGAGTACTTGCAAAAAGTTATATTGTTATTGTGATAATTGGTCTAATGTAATGTTCTGATTTACTGAATTGTGCACTTGATAGTTTTGGGTGGATAGGTCAGGATTAACAATTTAGGACTTAGGTCCACCCCTAGTCTCACTCATTAGATTAGGTCTTCGTCCTAGAGAATCATTGACATTTAAAGCAAGAATGCCTTTGCTACATAAAAGTACTCCAGAAAAAAAGAGGATCAGAGGTCCAGGCCATGCACTGAAGTCAGTATTGTGCTCGAGAGAGAAAGATAGAGGGAAGGAGCACCACAACCAACATCATTGCTGCTATCCATACATTGCTATTGGGGAGGAAATAGTCAAGTTACTGACTCAATCTCCAGCCATGGCACCTATATCTCCTGCCTTGCACCCTTACAAAATGCTTTTCATGAAGGGCACCTCAACTACCATCAGGGAGGAGCATGAACATCAGTTTGGGCCCTAAGGGAAAAACGGGTACGTCCTCCTGTCGCTACCTGGCCCTAGGAAGCATCGGTGTGAGGATTGCCACTGTGATTTGAATGAGCCACTGTTGCTACCAGAGCCTCTACCACACCCATCCTCTGTTTTGTGGGCCATGTACCTCAGGTGTTGGATACTTGGATGGGGCACCAACAAGACTGTCTGTCTGCCATGGCCAGGATTTTTACACAAAGAGTCATGGCAATAAACTGGAAGAGTAACTGCACTTTACATAAACTTTGGATATGTCAGAGTGACATATTGCTCAGACCCTCACCAATTAAAACCGTTGATGAGACCCCCTCACCGATCACTGAGATGAGGAGGGACGTGAATATGGGCTTAATAGAAAGTCTATGAGACCATCTTAATTTCCATCTTCAGCTGTTAGGAGAGACAGCATTCAATGAGTGCTTCTAATGCCTTCTTTGATCAAATGACAGGGGACTGAATGCTCGAACCCCAGGATCAAAACCTTTGATATATTACCCTGACACTATTCCAATATTTTCTGCACATAAAACACCTATGTTATTTCATCTCAATCATTCCAAACATTTCAGTTCATGGATCAGGCTTTTTTCCTATAAGATAAATTCTTCTCTTACCTTCTTGGAGGGGTTTGGTGCTGAAAATTGAAAATAAGAAGGAAAATATACTTATTTAGGTCACTATTTATGGCAAATGATTAATTTTGCTTTGATTAGAGGCTAGCTATAAATCTAAGGACCTTACCTCCTTCCATGGCTGTGGTTTGGGCTTTTAGGCTCCTGAAGAGGATGTGTAGGATAAAAGCTGTTGAGAAATTAATAAATAGTCATTAAAGTAGATGAATGGAACACTGTGTTCAAAACTTATATATTGCATTATGCCAAGTGTAGGAAGTGCAGGCAGTGCACGCCTCAGGGATTAGTGTTCTTTCAATGCATTTCATGGCTATCCCATTGATTTCAACAGGCATGGTGCTTCATTTCTGCTGCAGGGAAAATTATTATTGGTTTGTTGGAGCACAGCGTCAGAATGCAAATGAGTATGAAGATAAAAATTACATAACTGGACTCAGCGTCACTTACACTATTCACTGCTTACTCTAGTTTGGGTGGTGTTTTGGACCTGACAGATTCTCTTCAAGCCAGTAGGAATCCTGTCAGGGGCGTAGCTAGAAATGCATGCGCCCCATAGCAAAAATAATTTTATGGGCCCCCCCCAGTGCCATCCACAGATCCCCCTCCCCTAAACAGTGCCATCCACAGATCCCCCTCCCCTAAACAGTGCCATCCACAGTTCCCCCTCCCTAAACAGTGCCATCCACAGATCCCTCTCCCCTAAACAGTGCCATCCACAGATCACCCTCCCATAAAAAGTGCCATCCACAGATCCCCCTCCCCTAAAAAGTGCCATCCACAGATCCCCCTCCCCTAAACAGTGCCATCCACAAATCCCCCTCCCCTAAACAGTGCCATCCACAGATCCCCTCCCCTAAATAGTGCCATCCACAGATCCCCCTCCCCTAAATAGTGCCATCCACAGATCCCCCTCCCCTAAATAGTGCCATCCACAGATCCCTCTCCCCTAAACAGTGCCATCCACAGATCCCTCTCCCCTAAACAGTGCCATCCACAGATCCCCCTCCCCTAAACAGTGCCATCCACAGATCCCCTCCCCTAAACAGTGCCATCCACAGATCCTCCTCCCCTAAACAGTGCCATCCACAGATCTCCCTCCACTAAACAGTGCCATCCACAGATCCCTCTCCCCTAAACAGTGCCATCCACAGATCCCTCTCCCCTAAACAGTGCCATCCACAGATCCCCCTCCCCTAAACAGTGCCATCCACAGATCCCCTCCCCTAAACAGTGCCATCCACAGATCCCCTCCCCTAAACAGTGCCATCCACAGATCCCCTCCCCTAAACAGTGCCATCCACAGATCCTCCTCCCCTAAACAGTGCCATCCACAGATCCCCCTCCCCTAAATAGTGCCATCCACAGATCCCCCTCCCCTAAATAGTGCCATCCACAGATCCCCCTCCCCGACGCTCACAGGAGCACATTTATAAACAAATTAGTAACTTGAACTTTAATCATTGACATTGCTGAATGCTGATTTCTTTACTTGCATTGGATACCTTACTCTGTCTTAGCTCTGGTAACGGTACAGCAGGCAGTGCAGGCGGGCGGCGCTCACTCACTGACGTCAAGCGCCTGCGCCGCCTAGTGGGAGGAGCAGGCGCGTGACGTCAGTGAGTGAGCGCCGCCCGCACTGCCTGCTGTACCGTTACCAGAGCTAAGACAGAGTAAGGTATCCAATACAAGTAAAGAGATCAGCATTCAGCAATGTCAATGAATAAAGTTCAAATTACTAATTTGTTTATAAATGTGCTCCTGTGAGCGGCGTGGCCCTGTATATTCTAACCCCCAGGCAAGCGTCCTTGTCACCATGGGAACGCCTGGGGGTTAGAATTTACCATCGGATTTGAGTTTTCACGCTCTCACTGAGAGCGTGAAAACTCAGATCCGATGGTATATTCTAACCCCCAGGCAAGCGTCCCCGTCACCATGGGAACGCCTGGGGGTTAGAATATGATCGGATCTTCCTTACTCAGTGGCCTGGCTGGAGCCTCCCCAGCCTCTGTGTCGGCCCGGCCCTGCTTGCGCCCTGCTCCAGTCCAGTCCTGACTCCTCCCCAGCCAAGCCTGAGCCGCGGACCGCCCGCGCCCACTACACTAGTGTAGTGGGCGGGCGGTCCGCGGCTCGGGCCTGGCTGCCTGTTTGTAGTGTGTGTGTGTAAAAAAAATAATAATAAAATCAACAGAAGGCGGCCCGGACGGGCCCCCAGTGGCGTAGGGCCCCATAGCCACTGCTATGGTTGCTATGGCGATCCCTACGCCACTGAATCCTGTAATCCCCATATAACTGGACTCGACCACAATAAGAGCAACCCAAAACAGATAATTCCCTCAAGAAACTGTGATCTAGGACATTTTTAAAAGATTACAAATTGGACCTCCCATATGACTGATAGACTATAGTCCATATATTAAAAAAAATAGACTATTCTACTGTTAGGGAAGGGGTAGTCTATGGAGGATCAGACAGCTGGGCTCACTGTAATCTACTAGTGGAATTGGTTTCATATTGATTAACATATTGATTAGTAATATATTGGTTGTCTTAATATTATATACAAAGTATGTGGTTAGAAGTTGATATACTACTTTCTTCATTACAACTAGTAAGTAGTCCAGTAAACCTAGGATTATTTACCCGGACATCTGACAGTTCTGAATCCACTAATTATTTAGCTCGTCATCACATATAAAGTGGGTGGTTGGCATCACCTTCTGTCATTACACTTTTTAATAACTAGTTGTTAAATTTTGCTTTCATCTTCATGTCAGGAGTCATGGTTGAAAAGTCATTGGGATAATTAACATTTACAAGTTGGCCTTCTGTTTCTATAGGATACAGAGTAATAAAGTAATAATCCCCTAGAGGTGAATGGTGCCCGTACCCGATAAGGCCAGGTTGCAGTGACTGCCATTTGTCGGCTGTGGCTATACTTGACATGCCTTAGGTTACAAGTACAGGTGTAGCCCACTGGTAAGTGGTAATCCAGGTGGTTGAGGCAGCCTGGCTACACAATTTATGGGCACCCTAAGCAGAGGAATACTTGTAGCATGATGTCTCATTGATTATGGTTAGTTAGGTTTGGAGAACATACTTAAAACAGAAATGCTTTATAGTAAAACCAATATCCAAACTGTATTCTGTAAAGGCAAAATGGTCTACGAATGCAAGCCGTAAAAGGTCCAGGTTCTTTGTGGCTTCCATCAGCCAATTGTCTCCATAAACAGACTGTGTATTACTGAAGCAAGCAATTATTTAAATTTGTGAATGAACTCCAGTAATAGGAAATTTCCACTTCTAGACTCTGTAACTTCCTCCATACAGTCTGTGTGGAATGACAGCATGGATCAGGAACCTCTAAACTCCTCTCCTAGGAGGAACAGGGGCACACAGTAGGACCTCATAGTGCAGTGATGGTGAACCTTTTACATACCGAGTGCCCAAACTGCAACCAAATACCCACTTATTTATTGCTAAGTGCCAACACGGCAAATTGACCTGAATACTACAGTCCTATATAGTATATCTTCCATGTACTTTATCATTTACCTATAATAGCCTGCCTACATTCAGTGCGCTGCCTGTGCTGTTCATAGCGCCCCCTGCGCTGATGAATGGCAGGAAAAGTCTAAGGCATATTGTCACACCATAGACATTTTCCAGGGAGCGGGTACCCACAAAGAGGGCTCTGAGTGCCGCCTCTGGCACCCGTGCCATAGGTTCGCCACCACTGTCATAGTGGGTCTCCCAGCCATTTAAAATGTATCACCTACCCTAAAACCTGTCCCATAAATGGCTGAATATCTGCACTGATAAAGGCTTTCCTGTTTAGCAACCTATCCTAGAAACTCAAGAGTTCCTCTAAAAGTATAGTCCCTGTGCATTTTCTGGATACATTCTCATTATACAATAAAGTATAACAGTATTAATCAAAAAGTTTGTCCAGATAATAAAAATTGTTTTATCTATAGATTAACGGACATCTCATACGTCAATGTTTCAAAATGTTACATAACTGATATACTGCATGCTTGAATCCATAAGAACGTTAAAAAGATTTAAGTCAGTCAAATATAATCTGTTATTTCCTATGTCACTATATTGGTCCAGAGGAACACGAAGAAAGAGAAAACCCATAAGCAATGTCTTGCAGAAAAATAGCACCAGGCTGAATGCACCAGGCTGAATTTTCTAGTAGTAGTCAGAAGTGACCTACCTTGAGCAAGCAGCAGTAGACTCTGAGATGCAACTGTCCATCTCACTCTATTTATACTGGAAGAATAGGTGGATCTAAACACTATGGAATCCAGCCCAACCAAGGTGTAGTCATGAAGAATTCAATGACATAAATATAATATAGTAATACTTATAAGTCTCATAAAGATAATAGCTCAGTGAAGACATACATGGTACATTTAAAATAGCCAATAAGTTAATAATAGTAATTTCAAATAATTATTATGCTTATTTCAGATTCCTAGGAGGCCATGTCTTATACATTGAAATAACTTCTTATACTTTCCCCAGGTAAATAGTGGAAATGGCATTTTACTGAAGTTAGTTAAGGGCAAATAAAAGGGCAGACTGAAGAAATAACTGTAACAAGCCACAAAACAGCAAAATGCGACTTTCATCCAAAAACAAGTCATGAATCAATAAATGAGTTCAATCAATAAATGTTTTCAGGTAATGTTAGACTAGTTTAAGCGTTCCCTGCACAACCACCTGCAAATAAGAGAAATAGCTGATCTAATATATTTATCCCTACCTAAGGGCGTAGCTATAGGAGAAGCAGGTGAAGCGGCTGCTTTGGGGCCTGAACTCAGAAGGGGCCCACCCAGGAGGAGGACTAAAAGATTTTGTTGTCAGGGCTCCCTCAACAGTATTATAAAATGAGATTGTATTAAGAGACACTGTAGGAAATGGATGGAGAAGCTGCCAGGCCACGTCTGAGAGAACATGGGGCCCAGTCATTTCTAGTTACGCCACTGCCCCTACCCATCAGCCCCGGCAATAGTAATTGCCAGGGCTAACTGTTCTGAGGGATCCCGGGGCTTACCTGAGATAATCCCTGATAGGGTATAATCGAGGTACATCGTTATGTAATTATACATAGTTATTCCAAAGCATAATAATAAAAAATGTAAAGTTTAGAACTTAGAAGTAAAAGTTCCCTTGTTGGAGAGAACAAAATTAAGGTTAAACTTAATGTTACTTAGCTACATAGTTAATATGGTTGAAAAAAGACACAAGTCCATCAAGTTTAACCAAGATATGGGGGGGGGGGGATTTTAGAAAAGGGATGTGAAACCCAGACTTTTGCACGTTTTCATAAGCATTAGGGTCAATTCACATGTCTACAAAATGGGTCCGCATGCGTTCTGCAATTTTGCGGAACGGGTGCAGACCCATTCATTTTCAATGGGGCTGGAATGTGCTGTCCGCATCCACATTTGCGGATCCGCACTTCCGCATCCGTGCTTCCGTTTCCGAATAAGAATAGAACATGTCCTATTCTTGTCCGCAATTGCGGACAAGATTAGGCATTTTCTATTATAGTGCCGGCGATGTGCGGTCCGCAAATTGCGGAATGCACATTGCCGATGTCCGTGTTTTGCGGATCCGCAAATCTTACGGACGTGTGAATGGACTCTTAATGTCATTTACTTTTAAGAATTAATCTAAACCCTTTTTTAAACCGTCCACTGTTCCTGCTGTGACCACGTCCTGAGGAAGTCTATTCCACAGATTCACAGTTCTTACAGTAAAGAAGCTTTGACGCTTGAAATTTTTCTTCTCTAGTCGGAGGCAGTGACCCCGTTTTTTGAGGGGAATTTACATGGAACAGTTTTTCACAATATTTTTTGTATAGTCCATTTATATATTCATATAGGTTAATCATGTCCCCCTTTAGATGCCTTTTTTTAAGACTAAATAAATGTAATTCATTTAGTTGCTTTCCTTTGTACTTTTTTCCAGCTCTAGGATATCCTATCTATGGACTGGTATCCACAACACATTTTACAGATAAGGCCATGCCAAAGCTTTCTAAAGTGTTAGTATTACATCCCTGCCCTGCGAGTCCATGCCTCGTTTAATGCATGAGAATATCATGGTGGCCTTAGAAGCAGCTGATTGACATTGTATGCTGTTATTTATCTTATGATCTACAAGTACACTCAGATCATTCTCTTCAAGTGACTCTCCCAGTGTTACATCACCTAGGACATAAGATGCACATAGATTATTACTACCCAGATGCCTAACTTTACACCTCATTTGCCAAATTGATGTCTGTGACGAAAGCACCTTCATCACTGGAAGTTGGAGAGGCCTGCTTGCCAGCCTCTTGCCCTGTGACTATGGTCCCTGGGACACTATTTGGGCATATTGGATTTCAAAGGCTCTGTTTCTGCCTCTTGGACTTTTTACTTGAACTTTTTGGGGCATGTGACCATGTGCACGGTGGGGCAAAAATAAGACTTCCAGGAAATTCCTGAACCCCTGAACCAATCTGGGTGATTTTTGGATAGGTTGTTCACCCAGATCGAGGCAATCTGGGGATGTGACTTTTATCATTTATTATTGGTGTTTTGGGGTGTTTTCTGTGGTTGGGAAAAATGTGTATTTTATGCGTATGAGTAATTAAGTCCATTGTGTTTGTTAAATATATCACAGGCAGAGTCCATTGTGTTGTTAATTGCGTTACAGACAATGCCTATTCTGTTATTGATTGCATCACAGGCAATGCCATTGTGTTTGTTAAATATGTCACAGGCAAAGCCATTGTGTTTGTTAAATATGTCACAGGCAAAGCCATTGTGTTTGTTAAATATGTCACAGGCAATGCCATTGTGTTGTTAATTGCGTCACAGGCAATGCCATTGTGTTTGTTAAATATATCACAGGCAGAGTCCATTGTGTTGTCAATTGCGTCACAGACAATGCCTATTCTGTTATTGATTGCGTCACAGGCAATGCCAATGTGTTTGTTGAATGTATAGTTTTTGTGTTTAAACTGTAAAACTGTAAATGATTGGCTGCTATGTTATGTCCTCAGTTCCCAACCAGGTCCACGGGGGTGGTAACCTTGTTGGAAAATCTGTATAAAAGGCAATGCTTGTGTGGTCAATAAAGAGAGTTGATGTTTTGCCTTCAACATAGAGCTTTGTCTCATGTGTGTGGGGATTGCTTTACGCTGTATACTCTCCTGGCTATAACCCCTAGCTCTTGTAAGAGCTGTTCCTGTTCCTTGTTTCTGTGGTGGTTACGGTGTCGAGCGGAGTGCTTGGAGTCCTCAGGAAGCACTAGAAGCATCCATCAACTGAGGTACCCAGTCGGGGTGCCAGGAGATCCGTTACAATGTCCAAACACTCAGAGTATCCAGATCAGCTTGTAGTTTTTGGACATTTTTATTTTATATTTTTAAGTATATTTTTATGATGTAAAAGTGCGTTCCAGCGTGAAACGCACACTTCCTGCCTCCAACAGGAAGTGACATCACTCCCACCTTCCGCCTAGCACATGGCATTATTAAGACAGGTATATAAAGCCCAATGGTAAGTTATACTTTTAATACTGCTTGTAGCTTTTTTTAACTTGCTTACACTACTCCTGATGAAGGGGGTTGTGTTCCCCCGAAACGCGTTGAGCCCACCTGTGATTTTCTGAAAAAATAAAAAGATGAAAAACACCAAAAGTGTTGGACACAGCGTTTATTGCCTACAATACTACAAACGATCCTAGTGGGGGAGGTTTTGGTCATTGTGTGTCTTGAGCTTCATCCCATTGACCTCCTCAGTGAAGTAAGTCACCTTTTTCTTATTTCACCAAGATTGATTTTATTTAGGCCTCATGCACAGGACCGTTTTTTTTAAGGTCCGCAAAAACGGGGTCCGTAGGTCCGTGATCCGTGTCCGTTTTTTCTTCCGTGGCTCTTCCTTGATTTTTGGAGGATCCACGGACATGAAGAAAAAGTCGTTTTGGTGTCCGCCTGGCCGTGCGGAGCCAAACGGATCCGTCCTGACTTACAATGCAAGTCAATGGGGACGGATCCGTTTGACGTTGACACAATATGGTGCAATTGCAAACGGATTCCTCCCTCCCCTGTATTTAACTCATTGGTGGCCAGTGCGGCCCCCCTCCCTGCTGTCTGTAGTCTTTCCTGAATTCTCCCCAAAACCCAGACAACCTGGAAGTACTGACACTAACAAACATGCCACCTATTTCATTACACAATTTACCCAGGAATTCCCTGCTATCTGCAGGATTATGAAAAAATATTTCCATGTTCTCAATTTTGATGATAACTGGTTAGAAATTGTGTCCAATGGAATAAAATGTGTGGCCAAGAGAGCACCTACCTTGGGCAACATTATCAGCCCAACCTTTTTTTAAGATGGGGAGAGACCACAAGCCACATGGCTTTATTATAAAGGCAGCTTTAAATGTGGACACAAAAAATGTATTTGTTGCGAGCACACCACTATGGAGAAAACTTTTCGATCTACTGTAAATAAAAAAGAATATAAAATACAATCTTATATTAATTGCAATACCCGACATGTGGTCTATCTCCTCACATGTACATTGTACTCTTTGCAATATGTAGGCTGTACTGTTAATCCATTAAAGAATCGGATACGTAAACACATATCCGATGTGCCGCACTACAGAGACCGTAATGTCTCTGCAGTTAGCCTGCATTTTGCAATAGCACATGCGGGAGATGTGTCTTGTTTAAAAGTTAAAGGCATAGAAAGCGTCCATTTGCCACCAAGGGGGGGAGATCACAGAAGGAAACTCCTTAATAGAGAAGCCTTCTGGATCTTCCAGCTAGGATCACGCCAGCCCCAGGGACTTAACAAATGTCACAATCTTATTTTGCAGTACTGATTATATGCTATATATGTTTCTTTTTATTTATATGTATCCCTATGTTGATTTTTTATGAACACTGAATTTCATTCATCACTATTATTTTAGTGTTAGAATTTATACCTCAGCCTCTTTCCACTGTTTTTTCATGTTTTGGCTTGTAGTTTTTTTTTAACCCATTTAATTTGTATGGAACCGCCTCCTGATGTTTCCTCCTCCCAGGTGATAGCTATTAACCTGGGGTTAGTTTAGGATATATGTGGAGGTGCTTCCATTTCATATTCATGCTTGTCATGAGGAAGGACCCATATATTTAAGAGGTCTGAAACGCGTAGATATATACTTGTAATACGGATTTTAAACGCTGGAATAAAAGTCAACAAAAATTTCACCTGAACTGAGCTGGATATTTTCTTTGCAATTTTCTGGACTCTACCGCATCCAGGTGCGGCATCCGTGCACAAAGGGTGATTGCAATTAACGCAGGTGAGAGCTGCCTTACTATTATATCCATCTAATTGTCACTGAATTATTTTTATTGATACACCTTCAGTCCTGTCTTTGGGACCACACGAGGTTGGCGCCGTCTGGGTGGTGTACCCCTCTTTATTTATGCTTCCACTTTTTTAAGTGTGCCAGCTATCTTATCCAGAATACGGCAAACCCAGAGAGCTAAGTGACCCTCAAGTTGTTACATATGGTGGAGAATGCTGGCATAAAATGGCACATGAATTTTACTGTTGCAAGATTTAAAGGGTAAGAAGCCTAATTAACCCCTAACCCTCCATGACATAACGGTATGTCATGAAAGTTAAGAGGAAGTGTCGTGCGGGCTTCTGAACTGAGCTTACGCCATATGCAGTGGGTGCAAGCTGTATAATGCAGTGACCGGAGTCAGAGATAGCTCAGAGCCCAGTTAGTTAACTCCTCGGATGCCACTGTCAATAGCGACGGGGGTCTGATCTGTGGGGTTTAAATAGAGGGGACACCCTGACTCCCTCTGCCTTCCGAGTGGAGCTCCTGAACCACAATTGCAGGTGTGTGTTTGGTTGTTATGGCCTTGTGAAGACTCCTACACTTGTCATAGTGAGCTGTCTGCAAAGCCATGTCCGAGGCACAGCTTTACAGGCAGGCAGTGAAAATCCAATAGACTGCATTAATATTGTATTCATAAACTATTCTATTGCCGTCTATGGTACAAGAAATCAAAAGATCTCATGACTAGAGTTGAGCGAACACCTGGATGTTCGGGTTCGAGAAGTTCGGCCGAACTTCCCGGAAATGTTCGGGTTCGGGATCCGAACCCGATCCGAACTTCGTCCCGAACCCGAACCCCATTGAAGTCAATGGGGACCCGAACTTTTGGGCACTAAAAAGGCTGTAAAACAGCCCAGGAAAGAGCTAGAGGGCTGCAAAAGGCAGCAACATGTAGGTAAATCCCCTGCAAACAAATGTGGATAGGGAAATGAATTAAAATTAAAATTAAAAAAATAAAAATGAACCAATATCAATTGGACAGAGGTCCCATAGCAGAGAATCTGGCTTCACGTCAGCAGAGAATCAGTCTCTTCATGCCATAGCAAAGAATCTGGCTTCATGTCAGCAGAGAATCAGTCTCTTCATGCCATAGCAGAGAATCTGGCTTCATGTCAGCGCAGAATCAGTCTTCATGTCATAGCAGAGAATCAGGCGTCACGTCACCCACCACTGGAACAGGCCACTGTCACACATTTAGGCCCCGGCACCCAGACAGAGGAGAGCGGTCCCGTAACAGAGAATCTGGCCTTATGTCAGCGCAGAATCTGTCTTCATGTCATAGCAGAGAATCAAGCTTCACGTCACCCACCACTGGAACAGGCCACTGTCACACATTTAGGCCCCGGCACCCAGACAGAGGAGAGAGGTCCTGTAACAGAGAATCTGGCCTTATGTCAGCACAGAATCTGTCTTCATGTCATAGCAGAGAATCAGGCATCACGTCACCCACCACTGGAACAGGCCACTGTCACACATTTAGGCCCAGGCACCCAGGCAGAGGAGAGAGGTCCCGTAACAGAGAATCTGGCCTTATGTCAGCACAGAATCTGTCTTAATGTCATAGCAGAGAATCAGGCTTCACGTCACCCACCACTGGAACAGGCCACTGTCACACATTTAGGCCCAGGCACCCAGGCAGAGGAGAGAGGTCCCGTAACAGAGAATCTGGCCTTATGTCAGCGCAGAATCAGTCTTCATGTCATAGCAGAGAATCAAGCTTCACGTCACCCACCACTGGAACAGGCCACTGTCACACATTTAGGCCCCGGCACCCAGACAGAGGAGAGAGGTCCTGTAACAGAGAATCTGGCCTTATGTCAGCACAGAATCTGTCTTCATGTCATAGCAGAGAATCAGGCATCACGTCACCCACCACTGGAACAGGCCACTGTCACACATTTAGGCCCAGGCACCCAGGCAGAGGAGAGAGGTCCCGTAACAGAGAATCTGGCCTTATGTCAGCGCAGAATCTGTCTTCATGTCATAGCAGAGAATCAGGCATCACGTCACCCACCACTGGAACAGGCCACTGTCACACATTTAGGCCCAGGCACCCAGGCAGAGGAGAGAGGTCCCGTAACAGAGAATCTGGCCTTATGTCAGCACAGAATCTGTCTTAATGTCATAGCAGAGAATCAGGCATCACGTCACCCACCACTGGAACAGGCCACTGTCACACATTTAGGCCCAGGCACCCAGGCAGAGGAGAGAGGTCCCGTAACAGAGAATCTGGCCTTATGTCAGCGCAGAATCTGTCTTCATGTCATAGCAGAGAATCAAGCTTCACGTCACCCACCACTGGAACAGGCCACTGTCACACATTTAGGCCCCGGCACCCAGACAGAGGAGAGAGGTCCTGTAACAGAGAATCTGGCCTTATGTCAGCACAGAATCTGTCTTAATGTCATAGCAGAGAATCAGGCTTCACGTCACCCACCACTGGAACAGGCCACTGTCACACATTTAGGCCCAGGCACCCAGGCAGAGGAGAGAGGTCCCGTAACAGAGAATCTGGCCTTATGTCAGAGCAGAATCTGTATTCATGTCATAGCAGAGAATCAGGCTTCACGTCACCCACCACTGGAACAGGCCACTGTCACACATTTAGGCCCCGGCACCCAGACAGAGGAGAGCGGTCCCGTAACAGAGAATCTGGCCTTATGTCAGCGTAGAATCTGTCTTCATGTCATAGCAGAGAATCAGGCTTCACGTCAGCCACCACTGGAACAGGCCACTGTCACACATTTAGGCCCCGGCACCCAGACAGAGGAGAGGTTCATTCAACTTTGGGTTGCCCCACAATATAATGGTAAAATGAAATAAAAAATAGTATTGAATGAGGAAGTGCCCTGGAGTACAATAATATATTGTTAAGGGGAGGTAGTTAATATCTAATCTGCACAAGGGATGGACAGGTCCTGTGGGATCCATGCCTGGTTCATTTTTATGAACGTCAGCTTGTCCACATTGGCTGTAGACAGGCGGCTGCGTTTGTCTGTAATGACGCCCCCTGCCGTGCTGAATACACGTTCAGACAAAACGCTGGCCGCCGGGCAGGCCAGCACCTCCAAGGCATAAAAGGCTAGCTCTGGCCACGTGGACAATTTGGAGACCCAGAAGTTGAATGGGGCCGAACCATCAGTCAGTACGTGGAGGGGTGTGCACAGGTACTGTTCCACCATGTTAGTGAAATGTTGCCTCCTGCTAACACGTTCCGTATCAGGAGGTGGTGCAGTTAGCTGTGGCGTGGTGACAAAACTTTTCCACATCTCTGCCATGCTAACCCTGCCCTAAGAGGAGCTGGCCGTGACACAGCTGCGTTGGCGACCTCTTGCTCCTCCTCTGCCTTCGCCTTGGGCTTCCACTGGTTCCCCTGTGACATTTGGGAATGCTCTCAGTAGCGCGTCTACCAACGTGCGCTTGTACTCGCGCATCTTCCTATCACGCTCCAGTGTAGGAAGTAAGGTGGGCACATTGTCTTTGTACCGGGGATCCAGCAGGGTGGCAACCCAGTAGTCTGCACACGTTAAAATGTGGGCAACTCTGCTGTCGTTGCGCAGGCACTGCAGCATGTAGTCGCTCATGTGTGCCAGGCTGCCCAGAGGTAAGGACAAGCTGTCCTCTGTGGGAGGCGTATCGTCATCGTCCTGTGTTTCCCCCCAGCCACGCACCAGTGATGGGCCCGAGCTGCTTTGGGTGCCACCCCGCTGTGAACATGCTTCATCCTCATCCTCCTCCTCATCCTCGTCCTCCTCGTCCTCCAGTAGTGGGCCCTGTCTGGCCACATTTGTACCTGGCCTCTGCTGTTGCAAAAAACCTCCCTCGGAGTCACTTTGAAGAGACTGGCCTGAAAGTGCTAAAAATGACCCCTCTTCCTCCTGGGCCACCTCCTCTTCCATCATCGCCCTAAGTGTTTTCTCAAGGATACATAGAAGTGGTATTGTAACGCTGATAACGGCGTCATCGCCACTGGCCATGTTGGTGGAGTACTCGAAACAGCGCAACAGGGCACACAGGTCTCGCATGGAGGCCCAGTCATTGGTGGTGAAGTGGGTCTGATCCGCAGTGCGACTGACCCGTGCGTGCTGCAGCTGAAACTCCACTATGGCCTGCTGCTGCTCGCACAGTCTGTCCAGCATATGCAAGGTGGAGTTCCACCTGGTGGGCACGTCGCATATGAGGCGGTGAGCGGGAAGGCCGAAGTTACGCTGTAGCGCAGACAGGCGAGCAGCGGCAGGGTGTGAACGCCGGAAGCGCGAACAGACGGCCCGCACTTTATGCAGCAGCTCTGACATGTCGGGGTAGTTGCAAATGAACTTCTGCACCACCAAATTCAGCACATGCGCCAGGCAAGGGATGTGCGTCAAACCGGCTAGTCCCAGAGCTGCAACGAGATTTCGCCCATTATCGCACACCACCAGGCCGGGCTTGAGGCTCACCGGCAGCAACCACTCGTCGGTCTGTTGTTCTATACCCCGCCACAACTCCTGTGCGGTGTGGGGCCTGTCCCCCAAACATATGAGTATCAGAATGGCCTGCTGACGTTTACCCCGTGCTGTGCTGAAGTTGGTGGTGAAGGTGTGTGGCTGACTGGATGAGCAGGTGGAAGAAGAGGAGGAGGAAGCTGAGTAGGAGGAGGAGGAGACAGGAGGCAAAGAATGTTGCCCTGCGATCCTTGGCGGCGGAAGGACGTGCGCCAAATAGCTCTCCGCCTGGGGCCCAACCGCCACTACATTTACCCAGTGTGCAGTTAGGGAGATATAGCGTCCCTGGCCGTGCTTACTGGTCCACGTATCTGTGGTTAGGTGGACCTTGCCACAGATGGCGTTGCGCAGTGCACACTTGATTTTATCGGACACTTGTTTGTGCAGGGAAGGCACGGCTCTCTTAGAGAAGTAGTGGCGGCTGGGAACAACATACTGTGGGACAGCAAGTGACATGAGCTGTTTGAAGCTGTGTGTGTCCACCAGCCTAAATGACAGCATTTCATAGGCCAGTAGTTTAGAAATGCTGGCATTCAGGGCCAGGGATCGAGGGTGGCTAGGTGGGAATTTACGCTTTCTCTCAAATGTTTGTGAGATGGAGAGCTGAACGCTGCCGT
Organism: Bufo bufo; assembly: GCF_905171765.1. Lineage (NCBI taxonomy): Eukaryota > Metazoa > Chordata > Amphibia > Anura > Bufonidae > Bufo > Bufo bufo. The sequence continues at coordinate 79,141,681 of NC_053399.1, forward strand.
GTGACATGGTTGAGATGCTTGGTGACGCAGGTGGTGGTGTTGGTGGTACATCCCATGTTTGCTGGGCGGCAGGTGCCAACGTTCCTCCAGAGGCAGAGGAAGAGGCCGAGGCGGCGGCAGCAGCAGCAGAAGAGGCCGAGGCGGCGGCAGCAGCAGAAGAGGCCGAGGCGGCGGCAGCAGCAGAAGAGGCCGAGGCGGCAGCAGCAGAAGAGGTAGCAGGGGGAGCCTGAGTGACTTCCTTGTTTTTAAGGTGTTTACTCCACTGCAGTTCATGCTTTGCATGCAGGTGCCTGGTCATGCAGGTTGTGCTAAGGTTCAGAACGTTAATGCCTCGCTTCAGGCTCTGATGGCACAGCGTGCAAACCACTCGGGTCTTGTCGTCAGCACATTGTTTGAAGAAGTGCCATGCCAGGGAACTCCTTGAAGCTGCCTTTGGGGTGCTCGGTCCCAGATGGCGGCGGTCAGTAGCAGGCGGAGTCTCTTGGTGGCGGGTGTTCTGATTTTGCCCACTGCTCCCTCTTTTGCTACGCTGTTGGCTCGGTCTCACCACTGCCTCTTCCTCCGAACTCTGAAAGTCAGTGGCACGACCTTCATTCCATGTGGGGTCTAGGACCTCATCGTCCCCTGCATCGTCTTCCACCCAGTCTTGACCCCTGACCTCCTGTTCAGTCTGCACACTGCAGAAAGACGCAGCAGTTGGCACCTGTGTTTCGTCATCATCAGAGACGTGCTGAGGTGGTATTCCCATGTCCTCATCATCAGGAAACATGGTTGTGCGTTAGTGCATTCTATCTCTTCCACCCCTGGTGAAGGGCTAGGTGGATGCCCTTGGAAAACCCTGGCAGCAGAGTCTTCAAACAGCATAAGAGACTGCTGCATAACTTGAGGCTCAGACAGTTTCCCTGATATGCATGGGGGTGATGTGACAGACTGATGGGCTTGGTTTTCATGCGCCATCTGTGCGCTTTCTGCAGAAGACTGGGTGGGAGATAATGTGAACGTGCTGGATGCACTGTCGGCCACCCAATTGACTAATGCCTGTACCTGCTCAGGCCTTACCATCCTTAGAACGGCATTGGGCCCCACCAAATATCCCTGTAAATTCTGGCGGCTACTGGGACCTGAGGTAGTTGGTTCACTAGGACGTGTGGCTGTGGCAGAACGGCCACGTCCTTTCCCAGCACCAGAGGGTCCACTAACACCACCACGACCATGTCCACGTCCGCGTCCCTTATTAGATGTTTTCCTCATTGTTCCCGTTCACCACAATTTTGAGAATGGCAAATTTGGGAATGCTTTTTCAACCCAGAACAAAAAGTCTGCTTTGACGTTCACTACAAATAACTTGACCAGCTAAAACTGTGCAGATTTGGTTGAATAGAGATGTGAGACCTGTTTTTTTTTGCGCTGTGTGACAGTTAGAAGTGTCATTCTGTGATTAAACCTATATCAGCACGCTAGCGTGTGTCTTAGGTTTTTCTGAATGATACTATCAATAACTTCAATGGAAGATTTTCTTTTTGGGATAGATTTCAAGTAGGCCTGAAATACCACAAACGAGTTATTTTCAGAATGGCAAATTTGGGAATGCTTTTTCAACCCAGAACAAAAAGTCTGCTTTGACGGTCACTACAAATAACTTGACCAGCTAAAACTGTGCAGATTTGGTTGAATAGAGATGTGAGACCTGGTTTTTTTTGCGCTGTGTGACAGTTATAGGTTTAATCACAGAATGACACTTCTATCAGCACGCTAGCGTGTGTCTTAGGTTTTTCTGAATGATACTATCAATAACTTTAATGGAAGATTTTCTTTTTGGGATAGATTTCAAGTAGGCCTGAAATACCACAAACTAGTTATTTTCAGAATGGCAAATTTGGGAATGCTTTTTCAACCCAGAACAAAAAGTCTGCTTTGACGGTCACTACAAATAACTTGACCAGCTAAAACTGTGCAGATTTGGTTGAATAGAGATGTGAGACCTGTTTTTTTTTGCGCTGTGTGACAGTTATAGGTTTAATCACAGAATGACACTTCTATCAGCACGCTAGCGTGTGTCTTAGGTTTTTCTGAATGATACTATCAATAACTTTAATGGAAGATTTTCTTTTTGGGATAGATTTCAAGTAGGCCTCAAATACCACAAACTAGTTATTTTCAGAATGGCAAATTTGGGAATGCTTTTTCAATCCAGAACAAAAAGTCTGCTTTGACGGTCACTACAAATAACTTGACCAGCTAAAACTGTGCAGATTTGGTTGAATAGAGATGTGAGACCTGTTTTTTTTTGCGCTGTGTGAGAGTTATAGGTTTAATCACAGAATGACACTTCTATCAGCACGCTAGCGTGTGTCTTAGGTTTTTCTGAATGATACTATCAATAACTTTAATGGAAGATTTTCTTTTTGGGATAGATTTCAAGTAGGCCTGAAATACCACAAACTAGTTATTTTCAGAATGGCAAATTTGGGAATGCTTTTTCAACCCAGAACAAAAAGTCTGCTTTGACGGTCACTACAAATAACTTGACCAGCTAAAACTGTGCAGATTTGGTTGAATAGAGATGTGAGACCTGTTTTTTTTTGCGCTGTGTGACAGTTATAGGTTTAATCACAGAATGACACGTCTATCAGCACGCTAGCGTGTGTCTTAGGTTTTTCTGAATGATACTATCAATAACTTCAATGGAAGATTTTCTTTTTGGGATAGATTTCAAGTAGGCCTGAAATACCACAAACTAGTTATTTTCAGAATGGCAAATTTGGGAATGCTTTTTCAACCCAGAACAAAAAGTCTGCTTTGACGGTCACTACAAATAACTTCACCAGCTAAAACTGTGCAGATTTGGTTGAATAGAGATGTGAGACCTGTTTTTTTTTGCGCTGTGTGACAGTTATAGGTTTAATCACAGAATAACACTTCTATCAGCACGCTAGCGTGTGTCTTAGGTTTTTCTGAATGATACTATCAATAACTTCAATGGAAGATTTTCTTTTTGGGATAGATTTCAAGTAGGCCTGAAATACCACAAACTAGTTATTTTCAGAATGGCAAATTTGGGAATGCTTTTTCAACCCAGAACAAAAAGTCTGCTTTGACGGTCACTACAAATAACTTGACCAGCTAAAACTGTGCAGATTTGGTTGAATAGAGATGTGAGACCTGTTTTTTTTTGCGCTGTGTGACAGTTATAGGTTTAATCACAGAATGACACTTCTATCAGCACGCTAGCGTGTGTCTTAGGTTTTTCTGAATGATACTATCAATAACTTTAATGGAAGATTTTCTTTTTGGGATAGATTTCAAGTAGGCCTGAAATACCACAAACTAGTTATTTTCAGAATGGCAAATTTGGGAATGCTTTTTCAACCCAGAACAAAAAGTCTGCTTTGACGGTCACTACAAATAACTTGACCAGCTAAAACTGTGCAGATTTGGTTGAATAGAGATGTGAGACCTGTTTTTTTTTGCGCTGTGTGACAGTTATAGGTTTAATCACAGAATGACACTTCTATCAGCACGCTAGCGTGTGTCTTAGGTTTTTCTGAATGATACTATCAATAACTTTAATGGAAGATTTTCTTTTTGGGATAGATTTCAAGTAGGCCTGAAATACCACAAACTAGTTATTTTCAGAATGGCAAATTTGGGAATGCTTTTTCAACCCAGAACAAAAAGTCTGCTTTGACGGTCACTACAAATAACTTGACCAGCTAAAACTGTGCAGATTTGGTTGAATAGAGATGTGAGACCTGTTTTTTTTTGCTCTGTGTGACAGTTATAGGTTTAATCACAGAATGACACTTCTATCAGCACGCTGGCGTGTGTCTTAGGTTTTTCTGAATGATACTATCAATAACTTCAATGTAAGATTTTCTTTTTGGGATAGATTTCAAGTAGGCCTGAAATACCACAAACTAGTTATTTTCAGAATGGCAAATTTGGGAATGCTTTTTCAACCCAGAACAAAAAGTCTGCTTTGACGGTCACTACAAATAACTTGACCAGCTAAAACTGTGCAGATTTGGTTGAATAGAAATGTCAGGTCTATTTTTTAGGCGCTGGGTGACAGGCTCAACTTGCCCCTGATGTAGTATAAGGCCAAAAAATAACCAGACTGTTGATGGTTAAATGCACTTCGGTGACACAGGCTCAGCCTGCAGCTGATGTAGTATATGGCCAAAAAATAACCAGACTGTTGATGGTTAAATGCACTTCGGTGACACAGGCTCAGCCTGCAGCTGATGTAGGATATAGCACAAAATAACCACACTATCGATGGTTAAATACACTTGGTGATAGCTCGTGCTGGCGCACCACAAGTCACAAAATGGCCGCCGATCACCCCAGAAAAAAAGTGATCTAAAAACGCTCTGGGCAGCCTCAAAAAAGTGAGCAAGTCAATAATAGCACTTCAATGATCCACAGCTGCAGATCGATCACAGAATGAAGTCTTTTGGAGGAGTTAATCTGCCTAATCTCGCCCTAACGTCGCAGCTGCAACCTCTCTCTATACTGATCATAGCAGAGTGACGTGCGGCGCTACGTGACTCCAGCTTAAATAGAGGCTGGGTCACATGGTGCACTGGCCAATCACAGCCATGCCAATAGTAGGCATGGCTGTGATGGCCTCTTGGGGCAAGTAGTATGACGCTTGTTGATTGGCTGCTTTGCAGCCTTTCAAAAAGCGCCAAGAAAGCGCCGAACACCGAACCCGAACCCGGACTTTTACGAAAATGTTCGGGTTCGGGTCCGTGTCACGGACACCCCAAAATTATACTATACAGTTCGGGTTCGCTCATCCCTACTCATGACTAAAAAGTGCAATACAAAAATAAAAGTAATTTTTTTTAAATAATAGTTATTGCTACATATGTTTATGTATGTAATGCTGTAACAGAAAACAAATAAAAATAGGGGATGTTCCCCCACAAAAATAGTTAATAAAACTACAGCTTGCCCCACAAAAGATGAGCCATTATACAGCTCTGTAGATAGAAGATTATAGTTATGACTGTCAGAATGTGTTAATGCAAAGCAAATTATTTTACTTTTTTTTTTTTATAGGAAAATAAAACAAAAACTACATACATTTGTTATCACTGTAATCATACTATCATACTTACCCACAGAATAAGGTTTGTTTCTAATTTTTATCGCATAGGGAACATTGTAAACACGAAACAAAAACAAAAACAATGCAGAATTGCTTCTCTTTTTCCTATAGTCCCTCAAAAAAAGCCCTCATATGGATATGTGAATAGAAAATGTAAAAAAAAAAAAGATGGCTCTTGGAAGATGTGGAGTGGAAACAGAAATGCAAAAAAAATTAAATTGGTCCTATCCTTAAGGGGTTAAAAAGGTTGAGTAAATTCCAGCAGGAGGGGATGCTTAAAAACATGAAATAAAAAAAGTTTTATTGATTACACATAAGAAAATAAAGGAAGGAGGGGAAAATACTTAAATGCACAGGACGGGGGAAAGAGACAGGTCTAAAATTCCGAGTATTGACACGGCAGTGAAGACACTCCTAGAGCTCTACCCCTGAAACCAAGTGCTCACAACACTGTAGCAGTATGTATTCCCTCTACACACTGTCGCATGGACTCTATGCCAATGTGCACTCTAACAAGGGACATACGCCGCTCAAGCATTCATACTGGTATCCCCAGCTGATTAGCATCAATCACAAACCACACACTAATGAGCAAATGTGTGGTCCGCAACACTGTAGCAGTATGTATTCCCTCTGCACACTGTCACATGGACTCTATGGCAGTGTGCACTCAACAAGGGACCTACACTGCTTAAGTGCTCACACTGGTATTCCCAGCTAAATAGCGGCCCTCACAAACCACACACTAATAAAGGTGACCTAAAATAAAGCTGCCGGTTCAGGCAGTAAATCATGTCCTGCTCTAAATATAGTTACAGACACCTGGTGTGTCCGGCTCTACGCGTTTCTACATAAAGTGTCATAAGGAGCCCACCCTGTAACATGTTAGCATGATTACTTAAAGCAGAATTTGAGCAGAAAAGCGCGTTCCCCCTCTCTCACTAGGGGCAGCGCTCCGGCACTGGGACGGCCGTGAAAAAGGTTGAGATCGGTATTGATAAAAATAGATTGTGTTGTGGCTGATTTGACTGTGTTATGGGTCCTGCAGAGGACTATGGTAAACAGGAAGACACTGACAACATTGCAGGAAGACACTGCCAAATGGAAGGGTCAAAGCAATCGGGCAAAGTTTAATGCAAAGCTGTGTATGGTTGGAACTGCAGGTGGCCCTGGAGCCATCTGTGCCAACTAGATACTATACAAAGGTCCAAGGTACTTTCATGTCTGGACTTTGGTGGGAAAAGGAAGAAGGGTGCTCACATAACTCTGAGAGGAAGTGGGTGGAAGGGCTTGCCCTGACTTTCTCACAGGCTGATAGAAAGCCTGGATGAACCAATAAGTGCTGCAGCAGGCAGGGAGGTGCACAATGTGCAGATTGTCATTCTGTATTGGGCTGTGAATAAGGGTGGATGGGTCTTACAATTAGGGTTGAGCGAACCCGAACTGTAAAGTTCGGGTTCGTACCGAACTTTAGGATTTTTGGACCCCGGACCCGAACATTTCAGTAAAAGTTTGGGTTCGGTGTTCGGCGCTTTCTTGGCGCTTTTTGAAAGTCTGCAGAGCAGTCAATCAACAAGCGTTTAACTGTCTGACCTTAGAAGCTATCACAGCCATGCCTACTAATGGCATGGCTGTGATTGGCCAGTGCAGCATGTGACCCAGCCTCTATATAAACTGGAGTCACGTAGCGCTGCACGTCACTCTGCTGTTACTAGTGTAGGGAGAGGATGCTGCTGGTGATTTCAGGGAGAGAATAGGACTGAATCTTTGTTCAGAATGTGAATCTAACTCAGCGATCGACATACATTTAGTTGTGTGGGTGCAGGGCACAATCTTTTTACCCTGCCCTGAGCCCAGTGACCGAAAAAAAAATAACTTTTATCCATCTGTTAGTTATGTGGGCGGCGGCGGCTGACATTTTATGCAAGCTCAGTGCACCAGCACTGCATCTGAGCTTTTCTGACATTGAAATCCAAGCTTGAAAAACTGCACTAATAATCTGGTTGTAAAAAATCACCCTTTTTTGGCAATATACATCTGGTGCATTTGCAGGATTAGTCAGTGTGCAATTTAAGCTAGAAATACAGCCATAATTTTCTGGGTTTTTAAAAACACACTTTTTTTTTGCCAAAATACACAATTTTACAGCCGTTGCAGCATCAGCACATGTGAAATGCAAGGGTTATATACTGCTGTCATATTCAGTTATTAAACAAACACCCGTTTGTGGAAACAAAATCTTTTGCTGCATATGTCATTGTGAGATACAGCCTTTACATAGTGTGGTTCTATTCACTTATTTGAAAAAAGCAATTTTGGGCACAAATCTTTAATTGCGGCCTAGTGTGGGTCAGGGCGTGTGAGATACACCCTTTATATACTGGGGTTATATTCTTCTATTAATAAAACACCCTTTTTTGGGCAAAATACACAATTTTTCAGGCCTTGCAGCATCAAGACGTTTGAAATTCCAGGGTTATATACTGCTGTCATATTCAGTTATTAAACAAACACCCATTTTGGGCACAAATCTTTAATTGTGGTCTAGTCTGGATAAGGGTGTGTGAGATACAGCCTTTACATAGTGTGGTTCTATTCATTTATTTGAAATAAAGCCATTTTGGGCACAAATCTTTAACTGCGCCCCTGTGTGTCAGGGCGTCTGAGATACACCCTTTATATACAGGGGTTATATTCTTCTATTAATAAAACACCCTTTTTTGGGCAAAATACACAATTTTTCAGGCCTTGCAGCATCAAGACGTTTGAAATTCCAGGGTTATATACTGCTGTCACATTCAGTTATTAAACAAACAGCCGTTTGGGGAAAAAAAAGTTTATTTTGCAGCCTTTGCTGCATATGTCATTGTGAGATACAGCCTTTACATAGTGTGGTTCTATTCACTTATTTGAAATACAGGCATTTTGGGCACAAATCATTAATTGCGGCCTAGTCTGGATAAGTGCGTTTGATATACAGCCTTTACATTGTGTGGTTCTATTCACTTTTTTGAAATACAGCCATTTTGGCCACAAATCTTTAATTGCGGCCTAGTGTGGGTCAGGGCGTGTGAGATACACCCTTTATATACAGGGGTTCTATTCAGTTATTTGAAATACAGCCATTTTGGGCACAAATCTTTAATTGCGGCCTAGTGTGGGTCAGGGCGTGTGAGATACACTCTTTATATAAAGGGGTTATATTCTGCTATTTGAAATACAGCCATTTTGGGCACAAATCTTTAATTGCGGCCTAGTGTGGGTCAGGGCGTGTGAGATACACTCTTTATATAAAGGGGTTATATTCTGCTATTTGAAATACAGCCATTTTGGGCACAAATCTTTAATTGCGGCCTAGTCTGGGTCAGGGCGTGTGAGATACACCCTTTATATCCAGGGGTTATATTCTGTTATTTGAAATACAGCCATTTTGGGCAAACAAATTTAATTGAGGCCTAGTCTGGATCAGGGCGTGCGAGATACACCCTGTACATAATGTCGTTCTATTCTGCTATTAATTAAACACCCATTTAGGGCAAGATCCTAAATTTGAGAAATAGGAGAGCGTCAAATAAGGGACTTGCCCCAGGTCGTGGTGCTGCTGGTGGAGCTCCTGTTGCAGGGAGAGGACGTGGTCGATCTGTGCCAGCTACACGCACAAGTGAAACCCCTTCCTCAGGTGCGAGTATGCGACAGAACCTGCAGCGGTATTTGGTCGTGCCTAATGCGGGTCTACGAATGGTGAGGCCTGAACAAGTGCAGGCAATAGTAGATTGGGTTGCTGACAGTGCCAAAAGTTCCTTCACATTGTCTCCCACCCAGTCTCCTGCTGAAAGATCAGAGTTGGCACCTGCAGCCCATGTCCATCAGTCTTTCACCTCACCTCCTTGCAAATCAGCCAAGCAGTCTGAGCCCCAAGTCATGCAGCAGTCTCTTCTGATTTTTGATGACTCTGTTAGCAGGGTTTCCCAGGTCCTTCCACCTATCCCTGCACCGATGCCCAACCACTTATGTTTCAAGATGAGTACATGGGAGGACCATCGCAGCACGTCTCGGATGATGACGAAACACAGGTGCAACTGCTGGGGCTTTCAAAAGTGTGCAGACTGACAAGGAGGGCAGGGGTGAAGACTGGGTGTAAGATGATGTGGAGGACGATGAGGTCCTCGACCCCACATGGAATCAAGGTCATGCGAGTGACCTGTGTAGTTCGGAGGAAGAGGCGGTGGTCACACAGAGCCACCAGCACAGCAGAAGAGGGAGCAGGGTGCAAAAGCGAAGCGGCCGTCCTCTAGACAGTACGCCTGCTAGTGCCCACCGCAGCAAGGGACCGAGCACACCAAAGCCAGCTTCAAGGAGTTCCCTGGCGTGGCAGTTCTTCAGACAATGTGCTGACGACAAGACACGAGTGGTTAGTGTTGAGGAAGGGTTGAGACGTATGCATATATACCCATACATGCATGCAATCACGTGCGGCCATGTATGGTATATATGCATACATGTACTACCGCATCCTGGGATGATGTGCACAGATGTGCCAAGCATCTGTGTGCGTTTGCCCATGGGTGCCCACAGGGACTCATGGTGGCCCCTGTGGGAAATATATGCACCCTTAGCATATATACTGTGGCCCCCTTTTCTATATATATATGTATCTCCATAATCCCCCTTTATAATATGTATAGGGCAGTGGCCCCTTATATACATGTGTATACATATTAGGATATGTATACATGTATATAACTGGGCCCCTTATGCCCCCTGATGGGTGTGTATTTGTCCCCTATGTTGGTGTATACATGTGTATGGATGTGCCCCATGCATCCATACACATGTATAGATATATATTATATGATATTCCCCCCCCTCCATACATCTGAAACCAGATGCATCGGTGTGAATGTCCCCCAAGCATTCACACAGATGCAATCTGGTTGATTGTATCAGAATGACCAGACTAAGGTCTGGTCATCCTGATAACTTCAAAGGACTCAGATTCCACAGAATCTGAGCCCTTTGATATAATTGTCACCAGCGCCGCTGGAGACAATTATGCATGATAGAAGGAGAGGAGGTTTCTCCCCTTCTTCTATTATGCGCATTCCGGCAGCGAAATTAACATCTCGCTGGCCGGAATGCTAAATACCACAGGCGGGAGATCAAAGGCTTCCCCCGCCTGTTGGTATGAAAGCGCAGCCCCGATGCGCTCGTTCAGGAGACGCACGGGCCGGCGCAGTGACATCATCTCACTGCGCCGGCCCACGTGTCTCCAATAGTGGTGTGCGCGCGTGCGCGCGCGCGCGCCACCCTGTGGGCGGTGCGGCAGTGCGGGCCGTGGGATATAAATATCCCACGGACCCAGCACTGGGGAAGAAGAGCCGTGCCGCCCCCCCGCCGCTGAAGGAGATCCCCCTTAGACGAACGAGCGACCCCTGGACCAACGAGCATCAATCCTAAGTACCCTCCGGACCCCCCCTGCAATATACTCTCTCCCTATATACCCCCTATTACTATATACCCCCTTATTATATATACCCCACTATATACCCCCCTATTACTCTCTCTCTCTATATACCCCCTACCTATATATATATCCCACTATATATATCCCCCTATTACTCTCTCTCCCTATATACCCCCTACCACTCTATATATATATATATATACTCTCTCTCCCTATATACCCCCTACCACTCTATATATATATATACCCCACTACTATCCTCCCCTGGTAACCCTATCCTCCCCTGGTAATCCTATCCTCCCCTGGTAATCCTATACTCCCCTGGTAATCCTATACTCCCCTGGTAATCCTATACTCCCCTGGTAATCCTATACTCCCCTGGTAATCCTATACTCCCCTGGTAATCCTATACTCCCCTGGTGATCCTATATACCCCTAATAACCCTTTAATGCTTTGAGATTGGCTTACACCCGTGTAAGTCCACCGTTAACCTTCGTCTACCCCATAGGGACAGTTTATAGTACTAGGTGGGTGGGTTGTTAATATTGAATGTGTGTATCGTATAGTTAGTTTATGGGCGGAATTGGGAACGTGTAGTGTAGTCGAGTACTGTATAATTAGTGCTGTATTGTTAGTGTATTGCGCAGTGTATTGGTAATAAATACTGTTATATTTGTATCTATCTGTGTAACGTGTAGTTATTGGCAATAGTTAGTAAGGCGCATGCAGCTAGTGTAGCGATCAGTGTAAGGCATAGTGAAAATATTGTTATTGTTATATAAAGGCATAAATAGGCGGAGTTATCAATAGCTGACTCCTCCTATTTATGAATATTAATTACCGATATTTACATAAATATTGGTGATTAATATTCCCCCTTTACAGTTAGCACGCTGTGCAATCAGAGCCTGAAGCGATGCATAATTGTTCTCAACCTGAGCACAACCTGCATGATATGGCATTTAAGTGCTAAGCACGAGCTGCAGTGGAGTAGACACCTCAAAAACCATGAAAGGTCTCTGGCTCCTTCTGCTTCCTCTTCTGCTGCAGTCCCGGACTCTTCATCCACCTCTGGAGTGACAGTGCCACCTGCCACCCCGCAAACAGAGGATCTGCCAGCAACACCACCACCTGGGTCACCAAGCATCTCCAAAATGTCCCACGGAAGCGTTCAGCTCTCCATCTCCCAAACACTGGAGAGGAAGAAGAAGTACCCCCTACCCACCCGCGATCCCCTCACCTGAATGCCAGTATTTCTAAATTACTGGCCTTTGAAATGCTGTCATTCCGTCTGGTGGAGAAAAATAGTTTTAAAGGCCTTATGGCAGTGGCTGTCCCACAGTACGTCATGCCCAGCTGCCACTACTTTTCCAGGCGAGCCATCCCTTCCATGTACAACCAAGTAGGTGACAAAATCAGGTGTGCAGTGCGCAACGCCATCTGTGGCAAGGTGCACCTCACTACGGATACGTGGACCAGTAAGCACGGTCAGGGGCGTTATATCTCCATAACAGCACACTGGGTAAATGCAGTGGCGGCTGGGCCTGAGGCGGATAGCAGTTTGGCGCATGTCCTTCCACCACCGAGGATTGCAGGGCGCTTCAGTTTGCCTCCTGTTGCTTCCTCCTCCTACTCCGCTTCCTCATCCTCTACCGGCTCCTCATCCGGTCAGCGTAACACCTTCACCACCAACTTCAGCACAGCCAGGGGTAAACGACAGCAGGCAGTTTTAAAACGTATCTGTATGGGGGACAAACCCCACACCGCGCATGAGCTGTGGACGGGCCTTGAACAACAGACCGATGAGTGGTTGGTGCCAATGAGCCTCAAGCCCGGCCTGGTGGTGTGCGATAATGGGCGAAATCTCGTAGCAGCTCTGGGATTAGCCAGTTTGACGAACATCTCTTGCATGGCGCATGTGCTGAATTCGGTGGTGCAGAGATTCCTTAAAAATTACCCCGATATGTCAGAGCTGCTGCATAAAGTGCGGGCCATCTGTGTGCGCTTTCGGCGTTTTCACCCTGCTGCTGCTCGCCTGTCAGCACTGCAGCGTAACTTCGGCCTTCCCGCTCACCGCCTCATATGCGACGTGCCCACAAGGTGGAACTCCACCTTGCACATGCTGGCCAGACTGTGCGAGCAGCAGCAGGCGATAGTGGAGTTTCAGCTGCAGCACGCACGGGTGAGTCGCTCTGCGGAACAGCACCACTTCACGTCCAATGACTGGGACTCCATGTGAGACCTGTGTTCCTTGTTGCGCTGTTTCGAGTACTCCACAAACATGGCCAGTGCCGATAACGCCGTTCTCAGCGTAACTATCACACTTCTATGCCTCATTGAAAAAAGGCTGCTGGCGATGATGGAAGAGGATGTGGCACAGGAGGAGGAGGGATCATTTTGTAGGGTTTCCGACCAGTCATTCACAAGTGGCTCCGAGGGTGGATTCCTGCACCCACAAACGCCAGGTACACAATTGTCCAGCCAGGGCACAGTTCTGGAGGATGACAAGGTGGATGATAAGGAGGAGGAGATGGAGGAGGAGATGGAGGAGGAACCATGTTCACAGCAGGGTGGCACCCAGACCAGCTCATGGCCATAACTGGTGCGTGGCTGGGGGGATACAGAGGACACAGACAATACACCTCCCACAGAGGACAGCTTTTCGTTGCCTCTGGGCAGCCTGGCACACATGAGCGATTACATGCTGCAGTGTCTCCGCAACAAACGCCGAGTTGCCCACATTCTAATTTGTGCTGATTACTGGGTGGCCACGCTGCTGGATCCCCGTTACAAGAACAACGTACCGTCCTTAATTCCGTCACTGGAGCGTGATCGTAAGATGCGCAAGTACAAGCGCACACTGGTAGATGCGCTGCTGGTGGCATTCCCACCTGACAGCGGGGGCACAGTGGAAGCACAAGGCGAAGACAGAGAAAGAGGAAATGGTCGCCAACGCAGCTGGGGCACCGCTAGCACCTCAGAAGGCAGGGTTAGCATGGCCGAAATGTGGAAAAGCTTTGCCAGCACGCCACAACAACCAGCACCACCAGCTGATATGGAACGTCTTAGCAGGAGGAAGCATTTCACCAACATGGTGGAGCAGTATGTGTGCACACGCCTACACGTACTGAATGACGGGTCTGCCCCCTTCAACTTCTGGGTCTCCAAATTGGGCACATGGCCTGAGCTTGCCCTTTAAGCCTTGGAGGTGCTGGCCTGCCCTGCAGCCAGTGTATTATCTGAACGTGTGTTTAGCATGGCAGGGGGCGTCATCACAGACAAGCGCAGCCGCCTGTCCACAGCCAATGTGGACAAGCTCACGTTCATTTAAATGAACCAGGCATGGATCCCACAGAACTTGTCCGTACCTTGTGCAGAATAGACATGTATACACCGGCCTTAACCAGCCATAGTTATACTGCAGCGCAATTGCTCATTCTTGTATTTTGGATATTTCACACTCTTTTGGAGTGTACCCTAATTAAAAAAAAAAAATACATTAAAATTAAAAACTGTCATGCCCTGCTCGGACGGTGTGCGGAGGCTGACGGGGTTGTGGTTTCCGCTCTGTATCCCGAATTGGAGATGGAGGTGTTGGGAGCCCAGGAAGGGGCTCCTGGTTCCTGTCCCCCAGGGAGGTTGTTTGTTCCCGAAGAACTGCGATACAAGGTTTTCAAGGAACATCACTATACTGTCCTTGCCGGACATCCTGGTGGTAAGTCCACCTGTGACCTTGTGTCCCGGAGGTTCTGGTGGCCCAGGTTACGTAGGAGCATTGAGGATTACGTGGCAGCTTGTGAGACCTGTGCACGATCTAAGGTTGCTCATACTCGACCGGCTGGTTCACTCCTTCCTTTATCTATTCCGTCTCGTCCTTGGACGCACTTGTCCATGGACTTTATTACGGATCTGCCGAGTTCCTCAGGGGAAAACAGTAATTTTGGTGGTAGTTGATCGTTTTAGCAAGATGACTCATTTTATATCGTTAACTAGTCTGCCTAATGCCAAGACTCTTGCGCAAATTTTTGTTGACAATATCGTGAGATTGCATGGTATTCCTTCGGATGTGGTTTCTGATAGGGGCACACAGTTTGAAAATCATCAATTTTTGGGTGTGATGTACCACTGCTATACCTAGTAGACAGGTAAAAAAAAATACATTTTCAGTTAAATCTTCAGGTGAAATTCACCAATTTTTGGGTGTGATGTACCACTGCTATACCTAGTAGACAGGTAAAAAAAAATACATTTTCAGTTAAATTTTCAGGTGGAATTCACCAATTTTTGGGTGTGATGTACCACTGCTATACCTAGTAGACAGGGCTTAAGAAAATAGCCAAGTAGGCGATGTCTGCTGTTTTCAGATGTGACATTTTATATATGGATATGCCGTTAATGGGCAGATATTTTACCCCGCAGGGTAGGTTTTGTCTATCAATCTGAAACAGTTGGTTTCCAACCACATATTTACTATGCTTTTCTGTGCTTCTATAGGAACTCGACTTTATGGATTAAACACACAGCAGTCATAGCATCACCAAAATTTATGATGCAGCGACCAAGCAGGTTCAATCACCAACCACACAGAGACGGTTAGAACAGTCTTCCTATCTGCGTGGCATGCCGGTGGACGCCAGGCTGATAGTTAAGGCAAGAGGCTTTCAGGATACAAGCCCCAGACCAGCGTCCCAGATGGAGAAACCAAGAGTCAACAGAGATCACAACATTCTTCGTCTCCGTGTGCACATCCAACATGGAGGTCAGATGGGCACATTTCAATATATTTCCATCCTTCACAATAGGTAAGTGATATATACAGGTAAGTAGACCAGGTGGAATTATCAATGGCTCTGATCCAGGGTCTTCCGACCGATGGCCTTTTTTCAGTGTCAAGAAGGATTTTTTTCCCTGTGACACAAACTGGCCAAATGTGTCTAGGTTTTTGTCTTCTTCTGGATCACAATTTTTCTCTGCAGGGATTTTGTTTTAATAAATGATTTTGAAATGGATAACCGTGTCTTATGTTTATTTCTCTATGTGATAAAGAGCTCAAATAAAAGTGTCCTGCTGTTTTCCTTTATGACCACTTACACTGAAGTAAGCTATGACTTTCATTTTAAAACAAAACTGGTTAAGTGTCATTTAAGAATTTTCAGGACAGTTGGAGGACTTTGAATTCGGGTTGAGTTTATTCATCCAGTATGGAATTTTCTGACCAGTTAGGTAGAATCGGACCTGCGATAGATAGACGGCCTATCTTGTAGCGTGTATTATATATCTTATTGTGTGAGTTGTATCCCATATTGTTCTGATCCTTCTGTATTTGATAAAGGATGACTTTCGGCTCCGCTGAATCTGGGAGGCTGTGTGGTGGTAGGAACATCTATTTTTTCATCCAATTCAATTATGCTAATACCAGATGTTGGGTCTACTGGGCTCTTATGGTATTGTTTAATAAGATAAGCACCAATCTTCACACAAGCAAATCACTCAATCCCATGGAAATGTATAGAGGTCTAAAGATAAAGTCTCTACTCACAGCATGAGGTGGACAGGCTGTAGGACTACATAGGAATATGAATAAATATACATATTAGTGCTCATGTGCACGTTCGTAAGTGTTTTATTGTCTGTAAATGGCAGATCCGCAAAAGCCGGGTCCCAGCCGAGTGCATGCCACCATTTATTTTCCATTCGTCTTGCTCTGCATCCCAGGATGCACTCAAAAGCTCTACTTGCAGTGTTTTTGTGTGCGTCATTGGAACACAATGAAATGGAACGAGATGCATTGAGATGCATTTTGGTGCACTTTGTTCCCTTCAGTTCAGTTTTGTCCCCATTGACTATGAATGGGGACAAAACTGAAGCGTTTTCTCCACTTCAAGGGCACTCAGAAATGTCCTTGTGGAGTTAATTGCAACACCCCCCCCCCCCCCCAGATGTATATAAATGGGCAGTCAACAACTGGTTAACGTTGCTCACTTTAATGAAGACAATTAACGCGATCATCTAGTTCAAGAAGAATTGCCTCTCCACTCGTTTTAAGGATCCCTGCAGGGGATTACAATAAAGTAATATGACAATATATTGTAATATGACAATATAGTCACATACAGCATGCAAAGAGCATGTAGTATTGAACATGGTAAACAATTAATTAGAATGCGAGCAGTCATATTGCAGAGATATGTGTCCTTGTCTTCTGTCTTCTTGGAATGTGGGGGTGTTGATGGTAGGCTCGACGGGTCCTCAAGATATAAGGTCTTCTTGTTAAAAAAGTTTTTATGCGTATATAAGTATAATTTTCTCAAGCACAACAGAATATATTATTAATATGAATGAAATTAGATTACAGGCAGGCAGGGTATCAGAAATAATTTATTTCTTTAAAGTTTTTCACCATTTTGATCATTACATTATAACACATATGTATTTCTCATTGATTTATTAGCTAACTATCTATCCTACCTGTCTAGAAAAGGCCCCTTAGACTGCCTGTACTGCATGAAGTATACAGATAAGCTGCATAGATCATGGGATGTTAGACATCCATTCCTGGCCGCCTCATAGTAGCCATTTCATCTGAACATTCACACATCTTTATGGAGTTGTTGACAACACACACACATATAACTATCTAACTAAACAGATGACGACAGCCAGCCATAGGTGCATCCCAACACAAGGACCACCCCGGAGTAATCCCCGGTGAAATCACACTTTTAGGGCATTGACTCTTCTTGTAGGAGTGGTGCTCAAACTGCTAGGGTCTAGAAAAGGCCCCTTAAATTGCATGTACTGCATGAAGTATCTAGATAAGCTGTATACATATTGGGATGTTAGATATCCATTCCTGACCACCTCATAATTGCCATTTCATCTGAACATTACGGCTTCTTTATGGGGTTATTGACAGCACTCACTTCATTATCTACCTAAAAGGATGACGACAGCCAGCCAGAGGTGCATCCCAACACAAGGACCACCCTGGAGTAATCCCCGGTGAAATCACGCTTTTAGGGCATTGACTCTTCTTGTAAGAGTGGTGCTCAAACTGCTAGGGTGCATCTGTGGGACCCTCTTTCAGAGATGATGTCCTCCACCCAACTCTCAAAAAGCTGAGGGGTCTTCAGGAGAGGTGGGCAGTCGAGCTGGGCTATCAGACGGTCAACTCTGTAGCTGTGATGTCATCCTTCCTACAAAAAGGACATATCCACGCCCTCAACTAGGAATATAACATATTAAGAATTTCCAGTCAATAATTGAATGTTATATCAATAGAGGAGAAGCAGGAAAGTGGAAAGAAACCAGACATGAACCAAAACCCTGATAAAGATTGATATAAGAAATCAGAGTTACTTCTTTCCTTTCACATTTTCTCCTCTTTTGATCATTACATTATCACTCATATATGCATTTCTCATTGATTTGTTAGCTAACTATCTGTCCTAGCTGTCTAAAAAAGGCCCCTTAAACTGCATAAAGTATTTAGGTAAGCTCTATACATCATGGGATGTTAGATATCCCTTCCTGACCACCTCATAGAAGCCATTTCATCTGAAGATTCCACTTCTTTATGGGGTTATTGACAACACTCACTTCATTATCTACCTAAAAGGATGACGACAGCCAGCCAGAGGTGCATCCCAACACAAGGACCACCCTGGAGTAATCCCCGGTGAAATCACGCTTTTAGGGCATTGACTCTTCTTGTAAGAGTGGTGCTCAAACTGCTAGGGTGCATCTGTGGGACCCTCTTTCAGAGATGATGTCCTCCACCCAACTCTCAAAAAGCTGAGGGGTCTTCAGGAGAGGTGGGCAGTCGAGCTGGGCTATCAGACGGTCAACTCTGTAGCTGTGATGTCATCCTTCCTACAAAATGGACATGTCCACGCCCCCAACTAGGAATATACCATATTAATCATTTCCAGGTAATTATTGAATGTTATATCAATAGAGGAGAAGCAGGAAAGTGGAAAGAAACCAGACATGAGCCAAAACCCTGACAATGATTGATACAAGAAATCAGAGTTACTTCTTTCCTTTCACATTTTCTCCTCTTTTGATCATTACATTATCACTCATATATGCATTTCTCATTGATTTGTTAGCTAACTATCTGTCCTAGCTGTCTCGAAAAGGCCCCGTAAATTGCATGTACTGCATGAAGTATCTAGATAAGCTGTATACATATTGGGATGTTAGATATCCATTCCTGACCACCTCATAATTGCCATTTCATCTGAACATTACGGCTTCTTTATGGGGTTATTGACAGCACTCACTTCATTATCTACCTAAAAGTATGACGACAGCCAGCCAGAGGTGCATCCCAACACAAGGACCACCCTGGAGTAATCCCCGGTGAAATCACGCTTTTAGGGCATTGACTCTTCTTGTAAGAGTGGTGCTCAAACTGCTAGGGTGCATCTGTGGGACCCTCTTTCAGAGATGATGTCCTCCACCCAACTCTCAAAAAGCTGAGGGGTCTTCAGGAGAGGTGGGCAGTCGAGCTGGGCTATCAGACGGTCAACTCTGTAGCTGTGATGTCATCCTTCCTACAAAATGGACATGTCCACGCCCCCAACTAGGGATATACCATATTAATCATTTCCGGGTAATTATTGAATGTTATATCAATAGAGGAGAAGCAGGAAAGTGGAAAGAAACCAGACATGAGCCAAAACCCTGACAATGATTGATACAAGAAATCAGAGTTACTTCTTTCCTTTCACATTTTCTCCTCTTTTGATCATTACATTATCACTCATATATGCATTTCTCATTGATTTGTTAGCTAACTATCTGTCCTAGCTGTCTCGAAAAGGCCCCTTAAATTGCATGTACTGCATGAAGTATCTAGATAAGCTGTATACATATTGGGATGTTAGATATCCCTTCCTGACCACCTCATAATTGCCATCTCATCTGAACATTACGGCTTCTTTATGGGGTTATTGACAGCACTTACTTCATTATCTACTTAAAAGGATGACGACAGCCAGCCAGAGGTGCATCCCAACACAAGGACCACCCTGGAGTAATCCCCGGTGAAATCACGCTTTTAGGGCATTGACTCTTCTTGTAAGAGTGGTGCTCAAACTGCTAGGGTGCATCTGTGGGACCCTCTTTCAGAGATGATGTCCTCCACCCAACTCTCAAAAAGCTGAGGGGTCTTCAGGAGAGGTGGGCAGTCGAGCTGGGCTATCAGACGGTCAACTCTGTAGCTGTGATGTCATCCTTCCTACAAAAAGGACATATCCACGCCCTCAACTAGGAATATAACATATTAAGAATTTCCAGTCAATAATTGAATGTTATATCAATAGAGGAGAAGCAGGAAAGTGGAAAGAAACCAGACATGAACCAAAACCCTGATAAAGATTGATATAAGAAATCAGAGTTACTTCTTTCCTTTCACATTTTCTCCTCTTTTGATCATTACATTATCACTCATATATGCATTTCTCATTGATTTGTTAGCTAACTATCTGTCCTAGCTGTCTAAAAAAGGCCCCTTAAACTGCATGAAGTATTTAGGTAAGCTCTATACATCATGGGATGTTAGATATCCCTTCCTGACCACCTCATAGAAGCCATTTCATCTGAAGATTCCACTTCTTTATGGGGTTATTGACAACACTCACTTCATTATCTACCTAAAAGGATGACGACAGCCAGCCAGAGGTGCATCCCAACACAAGGACCACCCTGGAGTAATCCCCGGTGAAATCACGCTTTTAGGGCATTGACTCTTCTTGTAAGAGTGGTGCTCAAACTGCTAGGGTGCATCTGTGGGACCCTCTTTCAGAGATGATGTCCTCCACCCAACTCTCAAAAAGCTGAGGGGTCTTCAGGAGAGGTGGGCAGTCGAGCTGGGCTATCAGACGGTCAACTCTGTAGCTGTGATGTCATCCTTCCTACAAAATGGACATGTCCACGCCCCCAACTAGGAATATACCATATTAATCATTTCCAGGTAATTATTGAATGTTATATCAATAGAGGAGAAGCAGGAAAGTGGAAAGAAACCAGACATGAGCCAAAACCCTGACAATGATTGATACAAGAAATCAGAGTTACTTCTTTCCTTTCACATTTTCTCCTCTTTTGATCATTACATTATCACTCATATATGCATTTCTCATTGATTTGTTAGCTAACTATCTGTCCTAGCTGTCTCGAAAAGGCCCCTTAAATTGCATGTACTGCATGAAGCATCTAGATAAGCTGTATACATATTGGGATGTTAGATATCCATTCCTGACCACCTCATAATTGCCATCTCATCTGAACATTACGGCTTCTTTATGGGGTTATTGACAGCACTCACTTCATTATCTACCTAAAAGTATGACGACAGCCAGCCAGAGGTGCATCCCAACACAAGGACCACCCTGGAGTAATCCCCGGTGAAATCACGCTTTTAGGGCATTGACTCTTCTTGTAAGAGTGGTGCTCAAACTGCTAGGGTGCATCTGTGGGACCCTCTTTCAGAGATGATGTCCTCCACCCAACTCTCAAAAAGCTGAGGGGTCTTCAGGAGAGGTGGGCAGTCGAGCTGGGCTATCAGACGGTCAACTCTGTAGCTGTGATGTCATCCTTCCTACAAAATGGACATATCCACGCCCTCAACTAGGAATATAACATATTAATAATTTCCAGTCAATAATTGAATGTTATATCAATAGAGGAGAAGAAGGAAAGTGGAAAGAAACCAGACATGAACCAAAACCCTGATAAAGATTGATATAAGAAATCAGAGTTACTTCTTTCCTTTCACATTTTCTCCTCTTTTGATCATTACATTATCACTCATATATGCATTTCTCATTGATTTGTTAGCTAACTATCTGTCCTAGCTGTCTAAAAAAGGCCCATTAGACTGCATGTACTGCATGAAGTATTTAGGTAAGCTCTATACATCATGGGATGTTAGATATCCCTTCCTGACCACCTCATAGAAGCCATTTCATCTGAAGATTCCACTTCTTTATGGGGTTATTGACAACACACACTTCATTATCTACTTAAAAGGATGACGACAGCCAGACAGAGGTGCATCCCAACACAAGGACCACCCTGGAGTAATCCCCGGTGAAATCACGCTTTTAGGGCATTGACTCTTCTTGTAAGAGTGGTGCTCAAACTGCTAGGGTGCATCTGTGGGACCCTCTTTCAGAGATGATGTCCTCCACCCAACTCTCAAAAAGCTGAGGGGTCTTCAGGAGAGGTGGGCAGTCGAGCTGGGCTATCAGACGGTCAACTCTGTAGCTGTGATGCCATCCTTTCTACAAAATGGACATAGCCACGCCCTCAATTAGGAATATAACATATTAATCATTTCTAGGCAATAATTGAATGTTATATCAATAGAGGAGAAGCAGGAAAGTGGAAAGAAACCAGACATGAACCAAAACTCTGATAATGATTGATACAAGAAATCACTCATATATGCATTTCTCATTTGTTAGCTAACTATCTTTCCTACCTGTCCATAAATGGCCACTTAGACTTCCCGTACTTCATGAAGTATCCAGATAAGCTGCATAGATCATGGGATGTTAGACATCCATTCCTGGTTGTCTGATAGTAGCCATTTCATCTAAACATTCACAAATCTGTATGGGGTTATTGACAGCACACACCTAGATCATTATCTTATAAAATGATGATAGTCAGCCAGAGGTGCATCCCAACACAAGTACCACCCTGGAGTAATTCCCCAGTGAAATCACTCAGGGCATGGACTCTTGTAGGAGTGGTGCTCAAACTGCTAGGATGCATCTGTGGGATCCTCTTTCAGAGATGATGTCCTCCACTTGACTGAGGGGTCTTCAGGAGAGGTGGGCAGTCGAGCTAGGCTATCAGACAGTCAACTCTGTAGCTGTGATGTCATCCTTCCTTCAAAATGGACATGTGCACACCTGCAAGGAAGAATACAACATATAAATTATTTTCAGGCAATTGTGGAGGCAATAGAGGAGAAATATAAAATTTGATGTATACTAGAAATAAACCAAAACCCTGATAACGATTGATGCAAGAAATTATTTCAACTTCTAGAACAATGGTCTCCAACCTCCAAGTGCTGCTGTAGAAATACAACTCCCATCATCCCATATTAGCCAGCAACTGTCAGAACATGTTTGGAGTTGTTTTCCACTCACCAAACATCTCAGGGGAAATTTATCAAGAGCAGGGGGGATGCATTTAATTTATCATGAAGTTCATGCCTGGTTAAAAATTAAGTGCATCCTCTGACAGTCTATGCGCCCTGAATTAACCTCTTCAGGACACATGAATTACCGGTACGTCATGTCCTGGTACTTAAGGACACATGACGTACCGGTACGTCATGTATGGTTCTGATCACCGCCGCCCGTCGGGCGGTGATCAGAACCCGGTGCCTGCTCAAATCATTGAGCAGGCACCTTGGCTAGATGTGGCGGGGGGTCCTGTGACCCCCCCCCATGTCAGCGATCGCAGCAAACCGCAGGTCAATTCAGACCTGCGGTTTGCTGCGGTTTTGGAAGTTTCTGATCCCCCGCGGGGATCAGAAACTTCAAATAAGCTTTCTTTTAATGTTTAACCCCCCCCCCTGCTGCCCTCTTTGTTATCTGCCGGCGGGCGCAGCGGGGGGGGTGCGGGGAGTGCGACAGGGAGGGCAGTGCTTGGGGGGGCGGGCAGGCATGCGATCATCCGCCCGCCCCCTCTCTCAGGATGGCCGAGCGGTTTGCAGAGTGTCAGCACATTGCTGACACTCTGCTCGAAACGCCTGCCATGCGTTTAACCCCTTCCATGCCACGGTCCGTAGGGACCGCTGTATGGAAAAGGTTAAGAGGGAGGGAGCTCCCTCCCTCTCCCATCGGGGGCTGCTGTGCCTTTTCAGCCCCCGATGGGAGAGGGAGGGGGTCCCCGTCCCTCCCCATCACCCACTGCTCTGCTGTGGCAGCGAGTGATGGGTACCATGGCTGTCCATGGTACTGATCAGAGGCTGTCCATGGTGCTGATTAGACTTCTGCTAAAGGCAGAAGTCTAATCAGACTTTATAAAGTGAAAATACAGTACAGTACCCTGTGTACTGTACTGTATTATACAGACATCAGACCCACTGGATATTCAAGAACCAAGTGGGTGTGGGTCAAAAAAAACTAAAAAAAAAGTGAAAAAAAGTAAAAATCAAAAAACACATTTATAACTGATTAAAAAGGAAAAAAAAAAATATTCCCTACACATGTTTGCTATAACCGCATCCGTAACGACCTGATCTATAAAACGGTCATGTTACTTTACCCGAACGGTGAACGCCATAAAAATAAAAAACTATGATGAAATTGAAATTTTGCCCACCTTACTTCCCAGTTGTATCTACGCCAAAATATTACCAATCAAACCGTCACCTCATCCCGCAAAAAATTAGACCCTACCTAAGATAATCGCCCAAAAACAGAAAAAAAACTATGGCTCTCAGAATATGGAGACACTAAAACATGATTTTTTTGTTTTTGTTTCAAAAATGAAATAATTGTGTAAAACTTACATAAATAAATAAAAAGTATACATATTAGGTATCGCCACATCTGTAATAACCTGCTCTATAAAAATATCACATGACCTAACCCCTCAGGTGAATACCGTTAAAAAAAAAAAAAACGGTGTAAAAAAAGCAATTTTTTGTCACCATACATCACAAAAAGTGTAATAGCAAGCGATCAAAAAGTCATACGCACCCCAAAATAGTGCCAATCAAACCGTCATCTCATCCCGCAAAAATCATACCCTACCCAAGATATTTGCCCAAAAACTGAAAAAACTATGGCTCTCAGACTATGGAGATACTAAAACATGATTTTTTTTGTTTCAAAAATGAAATCATTGTGTAAAACTTACATAAATAAAAAAATAGTATACATATTAGGTATCGCCGCATCCGTGACAACCTGGTCTATAAAAATATCACATGATCTAACCTTTCAGATGAATGTTGTAAATAACAAAAAATAAAAACGGTGCCAAAACAGCTATTTCTTGTTAACTTGCCTCACAAAAAGTGTAATATAGAGCAACCAAAAATCATATGTACCCTAAACTAGTACCAATAATACTGCCACCCTATCCCGTAGTTTCTAAAATGGGGTCACTTTTTTGGAGTTTCTACTCTAGGGGTGCATCAGGGGGGCTTCAAATGGGACATGGTGTAAAAATAAACGATCCAGCAAAATCTGCCTTCCAAAACCGTATGGCATTCCTTTCCTTCTGCACCCTGCTGTGTGCCCGTACAGCGGTTTACGACCACATATGGGGTGTTTCTGTAAACTACAGAATCAGAGCCATAAATATTGAGTTTTGTTTGGCTGTTAACCCTTGCTTTGTAACAGGAAAAAAAATATTAAAATGGAAAATCTGACAAAAAACTGCAATTTTGAAATTGTATCTCTATTTTCCATTAAATCTTGTGGAACACCTAAAGGGTTAACAAAGTTTGTAAAATCAGTTTTGAATACCTTGAGGGGTGTAGTTTCTTAGATGGGGTCACTTTTATGGAGTTTTTACTCTAGGGGTGCATCAGGGGGGCTTCAAATGGGACATGGTGTCAAAAAAACCAGTCCAGCAAAATCTGCCTTCCAAAAACCATACGGCGCACCTTTCCCTCTACGCCCTACTGTGTGCCCGTACAGTAGTCAATGGCCACATATGGGGTGTTTCTGCAAGCTACAGAATCGGGGCAATAAATATAGCATTTTGTTTGGCTATTAACCCTTGCTTTGTTACTGGAAAAAATGGATTAAAATGGAAAATTTGCCAAAAAACTGAAATTCTCAAATTTCATCTCCATTTGCTAATAACTCTTGTGCAACACCTAAAGGGTTAACAAAGTTTGTAAAATCAGTTTTGAATACCTTGAGGGGTGTAGTTTCTTATATGGGGTCACTTTTATGGAGTTTCTACTCTAGGGGTGCATCAGGGGGGCTTCAAATGGGACATGATGTCAAAAAAACAGTCCAGCAAAATCTGCCTTCCAAAAACCATACGGCGCACCTTTCCATCTACGCCCTACTGTGTGCCTGTACAGTAGTTTACGGCCACATATGGGGTGTTTCTGCAAACTACCGAATCGGGGCAATAAATATAGCATTTTGTTTGGCTGTTAACCCTTGCTTTGTTACTGTAAAAATTGGATAAAATTTGAAAATTTGGTAAAAAATCTAAATTCTGAAATTTTATCACCATTTGCCATTAACTCTTGTGGAACACCTAAAGGGTTAACGACGTTTGTAAAATCAGTTTTGAATACCTTGAGGGGTGAAGTTTCTAGAATGGGGTCATTTTTGGGTGGTTTCTATTATGTAAGCCTCACAAAGTGACTTCAGACCTGAACTGGTCCCTAAAAAGTGGGTTTTTGAAAATTTCTGAAAAATTTCAAGATTTGCTTCTAAACTTCTAAGCTTTGTAACGTCCCCCAAAAATAAAATATCTTTCCCAAATTGATCCAAACATGAAGTAGACATATGGGGAATGTAAAGTAAAAACTATTTTTGTAGGTATTAGGCTACATGCACACGACCGTATGTGTTTTGCGGTCCGCAAATTGCGGATCCGCAAAAAAAACGGATGACATTCCGTATGGCATCCGTTTTTTTTGCGGATCCATTGTAATAATGCCTATCCTTGTCCGCAAACTAGGACATGCACTATTTTTTTTGCGGAGCAACGGAACGGACATACTGATGCGGACAGCACACAGAAATGAATGGGTCCGCATCCTATCCGCAAAAAAAATGGATAGGACACGGGAACAAAATACGGTCGTGTGCATGAGGCCTTACTATGTATTATAGAAGTAGAGAAATTGAACTTGGAAATGTAAAAATTTTTACAAATTTTTGGGAAAATTTGGTATTTTTTTTATAAATAAAAATGAATTTTTTTTACTTCATTTTACCAGTGTCATGAAGTACAATATGTGACGAAAAAACTATCTCAGAATGGCCTGGATAAGTCAAAGTGTTTTAAAGTTATCACCACTTAAAGTGACACTGGTCAGATTTGCAAAAAATGGCCTAGTCCTTAAGGTGAAATAAGGCTGTGTCCCAAAGGGGTTAATTCTTGGCCAGCTCACAGCTGCCATAGATTTCGGTCATCATTTACAGCAGAAAACTGGCATACATTAAGTAAATCTTCTGGGGCTGATGTCCAAGCCCACCCCTTTCAAAAAATGGAGAGGCTGGCAGTAAAACGCCATTTTCAAACATTTTAAACAGAATTTGCAACTTTTGTTTATCAGTTTTCTGGTGTACAGGAATGATAAATCTCTCCTTGTGCTGTGAACTACCAAAAGCAGTGGACATAATAATTAGGCTACTTTCACACTCGCGTTTGGTGCGGATCCGTCATGGATCTGCACAATAGATCCATTCAGATAATACAACCGTCTGCATCCGTTCTGAACGGATGAGTTTGTATTATCTTTAACATAGCCAAGACGGATCCGTCTTGAACACCATTGAAAGTCAATAGGGGACGGATCCGTTTTCTATTGTGCCAGATTGTGTCAGAGAAAACGGATCCGTCCCCATTGACTTACATTGTGGCTCAGTTTCGTCAGACGGACACCAAAGCAGAATGGAGACGGAACGAAGGCAAACTGATGCAGTCTGAGCGGATCCTTTTCCATTCAGAATGCATTAGGGCAAAACTGTTCCGTTTTGGACCGCTTGTGAGAGCCCTGAACGGATCTCACAAACGGAAAGCCAAAACGCCAGTGTGAAAGTAGCCTTAATTATCGCCTCTCCTTATCTTGGTGTTATCATGGTTGCTATTGTTTGTGTGACCAGTGACAGTGACCAGTGAAATAGGGGGAACATTAACCAGTAAGATAGAGCAGAGACTAGTAAGATAGGACGAATAATAACCAGTAAGATAGGGTAATGACCAGTAAGACAGGACAGTGGAAATGTCAGACTATTAAGACCACTGATACATACCATAATGGGCGACACAGTAATTAATGACGGGTAAGTTGTGAGAGTCACCCCCAATAAATATCATCCATAACCCCAATTGTAGTATCAAAAAACAGATTTTACTGATTCATGACCATCCCCAAAAACATATCTTCTTTGGTGTCCTACATCATCAATCTCAGTGAATTGAAGATAGGACAGTTAGCAGTAAAATCGGGCAGATGGAGACCAGTAAGGGAGGGTAATAACCAGTGAGTTAGGACAGTGACCAGTAATATATGGAAGTGAATTGTAAGATAAGGCAGTGATCTGTAAATTAGGGGGGGGAAGTGACCAGTACGATAAAGGGGGCAGTGAATAGATGAACCTTATTGGCTGCTATGAACAAGCTCCACTCGTCTTATGCAGTGGTTTAGATGAACCTCTTCATCCACATAAATCCTCCCATACAGTTCCCTGGTCCAGTAATGATCCCCCTCCTGCAATGTCAGAACTTACCATGATCTAAAGAGGGGGCGCAGACTTCACTACAGACACAGCAGAGCTGGGAGAGATCTTCCTCCTCCTGCAGCCGGCGACCAGGAATGACAGTTGGTAACAGCAGTTATCAGTCATGTTTCTGAGGGGAAGTGCTGATTGGTTGATCAGATTCTAATCCACCAATCAGCAGCTCTCTGTTCTCTACAGCCTGGGACTGGAGGAGCACACAACAGGCCGAGCCCTGAGTGCAGCACAACTGATGTGTGTGACTGGGAGGTGGAGCAGTTATTACCCCCATAGCAAAGTGTTGGTAGGGTTGATGCAGATTACATTTCCCATTAGTGTCCAGACTTTTGCTCTTTTTCCCCTGAAATACTTCAACTTTTTTGTTTATAGCAGGGTACATAGGGTTAAAGGAAAACATTTCTTTTGATTTCACTATGCGGTAAATAAGCATTATTATTAATCCCACTAGATGGATTTTATCCCGTTCCTGTTATTTTTCACCTTCCTGTCAGAGCCTAGTTTTAAAAATCTGTAACTTTGGGATGCTTTAATTATCCAAGCCATTAAGAGACTCTTTTTCAAAATTTTCAAAATTTTTATTTCTTTGCTTTTGTTTTTAAAGGGATTCTGTCACCTCCCCTAACCCAAAATCGGATTTTAAAGCAGTCCTGCAGCACAGCTCACCTTGGATCGGCTGTGCTCTTCTATCTTCTAATCCGTCCAGTAGTTTATGAGAAAAATGACTTTTATGATTATGTAAATTAGCCCTGAAGGTGCCCAGAGGGGCGTTTTGTTCCCCTTAGTGTGCCCAGTAACGCCCCTCTTACAATGCCCAGAATGCTTTCCTTCCCACTGCCTAACCGCCCACAGCCTCTTATCCCTCTCCTCCCCCTCCCTCACGGCCGAACGAACTCTCGCGCAGGCGCAGTACCCACTGAGGGCTGCGCCAGTGCGATCTGCAGGAGACTGAGGGCAGGAGCTTCATCCTCGTCACTGGGCATGCGCCGAGCTCTTCCCTCAGTCAGCCCGGGAGGAAGCGCAGAGGATTGCCGGTCGGCTGCTGCACCCTGCGCTTTCTCCAGCCTGCCATTTCTGTCCCCTCCCTCCAGGAAACAAATCGGTTTTAAACATAATAGGTTTTATTATATCAACAACAGCTTTATTGTATTTAAACATTTTCAGTGAGAAAACAGTAAGAAAACAATGTTATGTGAGCAGCTGGGTCTGCACCATTAGGAAGAAAATGTCTACCACATTCACTGAATCTGTGTGTACCCCCCTCCACCATGTATCGCCCTCCACCATGTATCGCCCTCCACCATGTATCGCCCTCCACCATGTATCGCCCTCCACCATGTATGCCCTCCACCATGTATGCCCTCCACCATGTATGGCCCTCCACCATGTATCGCCCTCCACCATGTATCGCCCTCCACCATGTATGCCCTCCACCATGTATGCCCCTCCACCATGTATGGCCCTCCACCATGTATCGCCCTCCACCATGTATGCCCTCCACCATGTATGCCCCTCCACCATGTATCGCCCTCCACCATGTATCGCCCTCCACCATGTATCGCCCTCCACCATGTACCCCCCTCCACCATGTATGCCCTCCACCATGTATCGCCCTCCACCATGTATCGCCCTCCACCATGTATCGCCCTCCACCATGTATGCCCTCCACCATGTATCGCCCTCCACCATGTATGCCCTCCACCATGTATGCCCTCCACCATGTATGGCCCTCCACCATGTATCGCCCTCCACCATGTATGCCCCTCCACCATGTATCGCCCTCCACCATGTACCGCCCTCCACCATGTATGCCCTCCACCATGTATGCCCTCCACCATGTATCGCCCTCCACCATGTATGCCGTCTACCATGTACCCCCCTCCACCATGTATGCCCTCCACCATGTATGCCCTCCACCATGTACCGCCCTCCACCATGTACCGCCCTCCACCATGTACCGCCCTCCACCATGTACCGCCCTCCACCATGTACCGCCCTCCACCATGTACCGCCCTCCACCATGTACCGCCCTCCACCATGTATCGCCCTCCACCATGTATCGCCCTCCACCATGTATCGCCCTCCACCATGTATCGCCCTCCACCATGTATGCCCTCCACCATGTATGCCCTCCACCATGAATGCCCTCCTCAAAGTACAACCCATCAAAGTCAGGACCTCCTGCCCCAATATGTGACCCACTCCATGGCAGGAACGCACACACAAGTGCCCCCCCCTCCCCCAAATGCTGGAACAAACATATGTGTCCCCTTTCAAACGCTGCATACCTCATTTGGCCTAACCCACCCCCCCACCCCCAAATGCAGGCAACCCCCCCCTTATGTGTCACCACCACTGCTGTCAGTCACAGATCTTACGCCACCACTGCTGTCAGTCACAGATCTTACGCCACCACTGCTGTCAGTCAGATGTTTCACCACCACTGCTGTCAGTCAGATGTTTCACCACCACTGCTGTCAGTCACAGATGTTTCACCACCACTGCTGTCAGTCACAGATGTTTCACCACCACTGCTGTCAGTCAGATGTTTCACCACCACTGCTGTCAGTCAGATGTTTCACCACCACTGCTGTCAGTCACAGATGTTACGCCACCACTGCTGTCAGTCACAGATGTTACGCCACCACTGCTGTCAGTCAGATGTTTCACCACCACTGCTGTCAGTCACAGATGTTTCACCACCACTGCTGTCAGTCACAGATGTTTCACCACCACTGCTGTCAGTCAGATGTTTCACCACCACTGCTGTTAGTCACAGATGTTACGCCACCACTGCTGTCAGTCAGATGTTTCACCACCACTGCTGTCAGTCAGATGTTTCGCCACCACTGCTGTCAGTCACAGATCTTACGCCACCACTGCTGTCAGTCACAGATGTTACGCCACCACTGCTGTCAGTCAGATGTTTCACCACCACTGCTGTCAGTCAGATGTTACGCCACCACTGCTGTCAGTCACAGATCTTACGCCACCACTGCTGTCAGTCAGATGTTTCACCACCACTGCTGTCAGTCACAGATGTTACGCCACCACTGCTGTCAGTCACAAATCTTACGCCACCACTGCTGTCAGTCAGATGTTTCACCACCACTGCTGTCAGTCAGATGTTACGCCACCACTGCTGTCAGTCAGATGTTTCACCACCACTGCTGTCAGTCACAGATCTTACGCCAACACTGCTGTCAGTCACAGATGTTACGCCACCACTGCTGTCAGTCAGATGTTTCACCACCACTGCTGTCAGTCACAGATCTTACGCCAACACTGCTGTCAGTCACAGATGTTACGCCACCACTGCTGTCAGTCACAGATGTTACACCACCACTGCTGTCAGTCACAGATGTTACGCCACCACTGCTGTCAGTCAGATGTTTCACCACCACTGCTGTCAGTCACAGATCTTACGCCAACACTGCTGTCAGTCACAGATGTTACGCCACCACTGCTGTCAGTCGCAAATCTTACGCCACCACTGCTGTCAGTCGCAAATCTTACGCCACCACTGCTGTCAGTCACAGATCTTACGCCACCACTGCTGTCAGTCACAGATGTTACACCACCACTGCTGTCAGTCACAGATGTTACGCCACCACTGCTGTCAGTCAGATGTTTCACCACCACTGCTGTCAGTCACAGATCTTACGCCACCACTGCTGTCAGTCACAGATGTTACACCACCACTGCTGTCAGTCACAGATGTTACGCCACCACTGCTGTCAGTCAGATGTTTCACCACCACTGCTGTCAGTCACAGATCTTACGCCACCACTGCTGTCAGTCACAGATGTTACACCACCACTGCTGTCAGTCACAGATGTTACGCCACCACTGCTGTCAGTCAGATGTTTCACCACCACTGCTGTCAGTCACAGATCTTACGCCACCACTGCTGTCAGT
Organism: Bufo bufo; assembly: GCF_905171765.1. Taxonomy (NCBI): domain Eukaryota; kingdom Metazoa; phylum Chordata; class Amphibia; order Anura; family Bufonidae; genus Bufo; species Bufo bufo. Next base: position 79,173,651 of record NC_053399.1, read on the forward strand.
CACAGATCTTACGCCACCACTGCTGTCAGTCACAGATGTTACACCACCACTGCTGTCAGTCACAGATGTTACGCCACCACTGCTGTCAGTTGGATGTTTCACCACCACTGCTGTCAGATGTTTCACCACCACTGCTGTCAGTCACAGATCTTACGCCACCACTGCTGTCAGTCACAGATCTTACGCCACCACTGCTGTCAGTCACAGATGTTACGCCACCACTGCTGTCAGTCAGATGTTTCACCACCACTGCTGTCAGTCACAGATGTTTCACCGTCACAGATGTTTCACCACCACTGCTGTCAGTCACAGATCTTACGCCACCACTGCTGTCAGTCAGATTTTACTCCACCACTGCTGTCAGTCAGATGTTTCACCACCACTGCTGTCAGTCACAGATGTTTCACTACCACTGCTGTCAGTCAGATGTTTCACCACCACTGCTGTCAGTCACAGATGTTACGCCACCACTGCTGTCAGTCAGATGTTTCACCACCACTGCTGTCAGTCACAGATGTTACGCCACCACTGCTGTCAGTCAGATGTTTCACCACCACTGCTGTCAGTCAGATGTTTCGCCACCACTGCTGTCAGTCACAGATCTTACGCCACCACTGCTGTCAGTCACAGATGTTACGCCACCACTGCTGTCAGTCAGATGTTTCACCACCACTGCTGTCAGTCAGATGTTACGCCACCACTGCTGTCAGTCACAGATCTTACGCCACCACTGCTGTCAGTCAGATGTTTCACCACCACTGCTGTCAGTCACAGATGTTACGCCACCACTGCTGTCAGTCACAAATCTTACGCCACCACTGCTGTCAGTCAGATGTTTCACCACCACTGCTGTCAGTCAGATGTTACGCCACCACTGCTGTCAGTCAGATGTTTCACCACCACTGCTGTCAGTCACAGATCTTACGCCAACACTGCTGTCAGTCACAGATGTTACGCCACCACTGCTGTCAGTCAGATGTTTCACCACCACTGCTGTCAGTCACAGATCTTACGCCAACACTGCTGTCAGTCACAGATGTTACGCCACCACTGCTGTCAGTCACAGATGTTACACCACCACTGCTGTCAGTCACAGATGTTACGCCACCACTGCTGTCAGTCAGATGTTTCACCACCACTGCTGTCAGTCACAGATCTTACGCCAACACTGCTGTCAGTCACAGATGTTACGCCACCACTGCTGTCAGTCGCAAATCTTACGCCACCACTGCTGTCAGTCGCAAATCTTACGCCACCACTGCTGTCAGTCACAGATCTTACGCCACCACTGCTGTCAGTCACAGATGTTACACCACCACTGCTGTCAGTCACAGATGTTACGCCACCACTGCTGTCAGTCAGATGTTTCACCACCACTGCTGTCAGTCACAGATCTTACGCCACCACTGCTGTCAGTCACAGATGTTACACCACCACTGCTGTCAGTCACAGATGTTACGCCACCACTGCTGTCAGTCAGATGTTTCACCACCACTGCTGTCAGTCACAGATCTTACGCCACCACTGCTGTCAGTCACAGATGTTACACCACCACTGCTGTCAGTCACAGATGTTACGCCACCACTGCTGTCAGTCAGATGTTTCACCACCACTGCTGTCAGTCACAGATCTTACGCCACCACTGCTGTCAGTCACAGATCTTACGCCACCACTGCTGTCAGTCACAGATGTTACACCACCACTGCTGTCAGTCACAGATGTTACGCCACCACTGCTGTCAGTTGGATGTTTCACCACCACTGCTGTCAGATGTTTCACCACCACTGCTGTCAGTCACAGATCTTACGCCACCACTGCTGTCAGTCACAGATCTTACGCCACCACTGCTGTCAGTCACAGATGTTACGCCACCACTGCTGTCAGTCAGATGTTTCACCACCACTGCTGTCAGTCACAGATGTTTCACCGTCACAGATGTTTCACCACCACTGCTGTCAGTCACAGATCTTACGCCACCACTGCTGTCAGTCAGATTTTACTCCACCACTGCTGTCAGTCAGATGTTTCACCACCACTGCTGTCAGTCACAGATGTTTCACTACCACTGCTGTCAGTCAGATGTTTCACCACCACTGCTGTCAGTCACAGATGTTACGCCACCACTGCTGTCAGTCAGATGTTTCACCACCACTGCTGTCAGTCACAGATGTTACGCCACCACTGCTGTCAGTCAGATGCTTCGCCACCACTGCTGTCAGTCACAGATGTTACGCCACCACTGCTGTCAGTCACAGATGTTACGCCACCACTGCTGTCAGTCACAGATGTTACGCCAACACTGCTGTCAGTCACAGATGTTACGCCAACACTGCTGTCAGTCACAGATGTTACACCAACACTGCTGTCAGTCAGATGTTTCACCACTACTGCTGTCAGTCACAGATGTTACGCCACCACTGCTGTCAGTCACAGATGTTACGCCAACACTGCTGTCAGTCACAGATCTTACGCCACCACTGCTGTCAGTCACAGATGTTACGCCACCACTGCTGTCAGTCACAGATGTTACGCCACCACTGCTGTCAGTCACAGATGTTACGCCACCACTGCTGTCAGTCAGATGTTACGCCACCACTGCTGTCAGTCAGATGTTTCACTACCACTGCTGTCAGTCACAGATGTTACGCCACCACTGCTGTCAGTCAGATGTTTCACCACCACTGCTGTCAGTCACAGATGTTACGCCACCACTGCTGTCAGTCACAGATGTTACGCCACCACTGCTGTCAGTCACAGATCTTACGCCACCACTGCTGTCAGTCACAGATCTTACGCCACCACTCCATTTCCTCAATATGTTCCTAACTGTGGAAACAGAAGCTGAAATCTCTGAGACAGCTTTCTGTGTCCTTCCCCTAAACCATGATGGTGAACAATCTTTGTCTTCAGGTCATTTGAGAGTTGTTTTCTTCAGAGAAAATTAAAAGAGGAGGGAAACTTACAATTGACCCCCTTAAATACTCTTTCTCATAATTGGATTCACCTGTGTATGGAGGTCAGGGGTCACTGAGCTTACCAAGCCAATTTGAGTTCCAATAATTAGTTCTAAAGGTTTTGGAATCAATAAAATGACAACAGTGCCCAAATTTATGCACCTGCCTAATTTTGTTTAAACAATTATAGCACACTTTCTGTAAATCCAATAAACTTCATTTCACTTCTCAAATATCACTGTGTGTGTCTCCTATATGATATATTTAACTGACATTTTTTATCGTAACAACCAACGATTTATACAGGAAAATCATGACGATTAACAAGGTTGCCCAAACTTTCGCATCCCACTGTATGTATGTGTACCATGTATATGGTGTATTTATGTTGGATATATATGGTGTATATGTCGTGACGCTGGGCGTCCGCCGTGGAGTAGGGAACCTGTTCTTAAAAATTTGAATCCCACCCCTGACCCCCCCCCCCCCCTGTCGGCGATCTGTCTGCTTAGCCTCTCCCCCCTCCACATCAGCGGTCTGTTTACTATCCAACCCCCCCCCCCCCCCCCGGTCAGCAGGCTCAGTGAAGGACGTAAAGGGACATCGGATGATATCAGCCGTAGCAACGCCACTGGGGATACATAGGCGTCAGTAAGTAAAAACACTTAGGCCTCTTTCACACGGGCGTTGCGGGAAAATGTGCGGGTGCGTTGCGGGAACACCCGCGATTTTTCCGCGCGAGTGCAAAACATTGTAATGCGTTTTGCACTCTCGTGAGAAAAATCACGCATGTTTGGTACCCAAACCCGAACTTCTTCACAGAAGTTCGGGCTTGGGATCGGTGTTCTGTAGATTGTATTATTTTCCCTTATAACATGGTTATAAGGGAAAATAATAGCATTCTGAATACAGAATGCATAGTAGGTGATCAATTGAGGGTTAAAAAAAAATAAAATAATTAACTCACCTTCTATTGTTCGCGTAGCTCCCGGTCTATTCTTTACTTCTCAAAAGATGAACTATCGGCTAAAGAACCTGTGATGACGTGAAATCACATGCTCCAATCACATGGTACATCACCACGGTGATGTACCATGTGATTCTGACGTCACCAAAGGTCCTTTAGCCGATAGTTCATCTTTTGAGAAGTAAAGAATAGACTGGGAGCTACGCGAACAAGAGAAGGTGAGTTAATTTTTTTTATTTTTTTTTTAACCCTCAATTGATCACCTACTATGCATTCTGTATTCAGAATGCTATTATTTTCCCTTATAACCATGTTATAAGGGAAAATAATACAGTTTATAGACTGTCACCTAGCAACCATGCGTGAAAATCGCACCGCATCCGCACTTGCTTGCGGATGCTTGCGATTTTCACGCAACCCCATTCACTTCTATAGGGTCTGCGTTGCGTGAAAAACGCACAAAGAGGAGCATGCTGCGATTTTCACGCAACGCACAAGTGATGCGTGAAAATCACCGCTCGTGTGCACAGCCCCTTAGAAATGAATGGGTCAGTATTCAGTGCGGGTGCAATGCGTTCACCTCCCGCATCGCATCCGCGCGGAATACTCGCTCGTGTGAAAGGGGCCTAAGGGCTTCGGCCCTGGATGTTTTGTCCTAGGCCCGAATCTACTGCCTGCTGGACCCATATGACTGTACAATTAAATCCCTGCACTGCAGTGCTACCATACTGAATGATTTGCATCGGGCCCCCTGCTCAGCTGGTCCACAGATAGTGAAAATACAGTGGGGACTACTGACTAGGATGCACTGCAGGAGCTGAACGCAGGGCCGGCCTTAGGGTTGTGCAACCAGTGTCGCAAAACAGGGTGCATTGCCCTGCATTTCTGAAGGGGGCGCCAGAGCAACTTTCCCAAAGGCAATGAAGCTATTCATTTTCACCTTGCTCCATCCCTCCTTCCCTGTCATCAGCTCTTACCTAACAACTGTGTCGGCCCCTGAGTTTTCTGTGAGCTGTGAAGTCTCTTGAGAAGGAAACTTGAGCTGCTAAACAACCAATTATGAAAAAATACTTTATTGTTACATAATAAATGTTACATATATTGCCGTTAAAAAGGGGAGAAGGGACAGAAAAAACACCATCCCAGCATACAATAGACCACTAAACACCAATAAAATACATGTATAATCAAAAATTCATCAATCAGATGTATGCCATCTTTATAAATTCTGGGGTGAGTCCTCAGCACTAGAGTTGAGCGAACACCTGGATGTTCGGGTTCGAGAAGTTCGGCCGAACTTCCCGGAAATGTTCGGGTTCGGGATCCGAACCCGACCCGAACTTCGTCCCGAACCCGAACCCCATCGAAGTCAATGGGGACCCGAACTTTTCGGCACTAAAAAGGCTGTAAAACAGCCCAGGAAAGGGCTAGAGGGCTGCAAAAGGCAGCAAAATGTAGTTAAATCCCCTGCAAACAAATGTGGATAGGGAAATGAATTCAAATAAAAATAAAATAAATAAAAATTAACCAATATCAATTGGAGAGAGGTCCCATAGCAGAGAATCTGGCTTCACGTCAGCAGAGAATCTGGCTTCACGTCAGCAGAGAATCAGTCTTCATGTCATAGCAGAGAATCAGGCTTCACGTCACCCAAAACTGGAACAGTCCATTGTCAGATATTTAGGCCCCAGCACCCGGACAGAGGAGAGAGGTCCCGTAACAGAGAATCAGGCTTCATGTCAGCACAGAATCAGTCTTCATGTCATAGCAGAGAATCAGGCTTCATGTCACCCACCACTGGAACAGGCCACTGTCACACATTTAGGCCCCGGCACCCAGACAGAGGAGAGGTTCATTCAACTTTGGGTTGCCCCGCAATATAATGGTAAAATGAAAATAAAAATAGGATTGAATGAGGAAGTGCCCTGGAGTACAATAATATATTGTTAAGGGGAGGTAGTTAATGTCTAATCTGCACAAGGGATGGACAGGTCCTGTGGGATCCATGCCTGGTTCATTTTTATGAACGTCAGCTTGTCCACATTGGCTGTAGACAGGCGGCTGCGTTTGTCTGTAATGACGCCCCCTGCCGTGCTGAATACACGTTCAGACAAAACGCTGGCCGCCGGGCAGGCCAGCACCTCCAAGGCATAAAAGGCTAGCTCTGGCCACGTGGACAATTTGGAGACCCAGAAGTTGAATGGGGCCGAACCATCAGTCAGTACGTGGAGGGGTGTGCACAGGTACTGTTCCACCATGTTAGTGAAATGTTGCCTCCTGCTAACACGTTCCGTATCAGGTGGTGGTGCAGTTAGCTGTGGCGTGTTGACAAAACTTTTCCACATCTCTGCCATGCTAACCCTGCCCTGAGAGGAGCTGGCCGTGACACAGCTGCGTTGGCGACCTCTTGCTCCTCCTCTGCCTTCGCCTTGGGCTTCCACTGGTTCCCCTGTGACATTTGGGAATGCTCTAAGTAGCGCGTCTACCAACGTGCGCTTGTACTCGCGCATCTTCCTATCACGCTCCACGAAGTAAGGTGGGCACATTGTCTTTGTACCGGGGATCCAGCAGGGTGGCAACCCAGTAGTCCGCACACGTTAAAATGTGGGCAACTCTGCTGTCGTTGCGCAGGCACTGCAGCATGTAGTCGCTCATGTGTGCCAGACTGCCCAGAGGTAAGGACAAGCTGTCCTCTGTGGGAGGCGTATCGTCATCGTCCTGCGTTTCCCCCCAGCCACGCACCAGTGATGGGCCCGAGCTGCGTTGGGTGCCACCCCGCTGTGAACATGCTTCATCCTCATCCTCCTCCACCTCCTCCTCATCCTCGTCCTCCTCGTCCTCCAGTAGTGGGCCCTGTCTGGCCACATTTGTACCTGGCCTCTGCTGTTGCAAAAAACCTCCCTCTGAGTCACTTCTAAGAGAGTGGCCTGAAAGTGCTAAAAATGACCCCTCTTCCTTCTCCTCCTGGGCCACCTCCTCTTCCATCATCGCCCTAAGTGTTTTCTCAAGGAGACATAGAAGTGGTATTGTAACGCTGATAATGGCGTCATCGCCACTGGCCATGTTGGTGGAGTACTCGAAACAGCGCAACAGGGCACACAGGCCTCGCATGGAGGCCCAGTCATTGGTGGTGAAGTGGGTCTGATCCGCAGTGCGACTGACCCGTGCGTGCTGCAGCTGAAACTCCACTATGGCCTGCTGCTGCTCGCACAGTCTGTCCAGCATGTGCAAGGTGGAGTTCCACCTGGTGGGCACGTCGCATATGAGGCGGTGAGCGGGAAGGCCGAATTTACGCTGTAGCGCAGACAGGCGAGCAGCGGCAGGATGTGAACGCCGGAAGCGCCAACAGACGGCCCGCACTTTATGCAGCAGCTCTGACATGTTGGGTTGCGAATGAACTTCTGCACCACCAAATTCAGCACATGCGCCAGGCAAGGGATGTGCGTCAAATCGGCTAGTCCCAGAGCTGCAACGAGATTTTGCCCCCTAAATCGCACACCACAAGGCCGGGCTTGAGGCTCACCGGCAGCAACCACTCGTCAGTCTGTTGTTCTATACCCCGCCACAACTCCTGTGCGGTGTGGGGCCTGTCCCCCAAACATATGAGTTTCAGAACGGCCTGCTGACGTTTACCCCGGGCTGTGCTGAAGTTGGTGGTGAAGGTGTGTGGCTGACTGGATGAGCAGGTGGAAGAAGAGGAGGAGGAAGCCGAGTAGGAGGAGGAGGAGACAGGAGGCAAAGAATGTTGCCCTGCGATCCTTGGCGGCGGAAGGACGTGCGCCAAACAGCTCTCCGCCTGGGGCCCAGCCGCCACTACATTTACCCAGTGTGCAGTTAGGGAGCTATAGCGTCCCTGGCCGTGCTTACTGGTCCACGTATCTGTGGTTAGGTGGACCTTGCCACAGATGGCGTTGCGCAGTGCACACTTGATTTTATCCGATACTTGTTGTGCAGGGAAGGCACGGCTCTCTTGGAGAAGTAGTGCCGGCTGGGAACAACATACTGTGGGACAGCAAGCGACATGAGCTGTTTGAAGCTGTCTGTGTCCACCAGCCTAAATGACAGCATTTCATAGGCCAGTAGTTTAGAAATGCTGGCATTCAGGGCCAGGGATCGAGGGTGGCTAGGTGGGAATTTACGCTTTCTCTCAAATGTTTGTGAGATGGAGAGCTGAACGCTGCTGTGTGACATGGTTGAGATGCTTGGTGACGCAGGTGGTGGTGTTGGTGGTACATCCCATGTTTGCTGGGCGGCAAGTCCCAACGTCCCTCCAGAGGCGGAGGAAGAGGCCGAGGCGGCGGCAGCAGCAGAAGAGGCCGAGGCGGCAGCAGCAGAAGAGGTAGCAGGGGGAGCCTGAGTGACTTCCTTGTTTTTAAGGTGTTTACTCCACTGCAGTTCATGCTTTGCATGCAGGTGCCTGGTCATGCAGGTTGTGCTAAGGTTCAGAACGTTAATGCCTCGCTTCAGGCTCTGATGGCACAGCGTGCAAACCACTCGGGTCTTGTCGTCAGCAAATTGTTTGAAGAAGTGCCATGCCAGGGAACTCCTTGAAGCTGCCTTTGGGGTGCTCGGTCCCAGATGGCGGCGGTCAGTAGCAGGCGGAGTCTCTTGGCGGCGGGTGTTCTGCTTTTGCCCACTGCTCCCTCTTTGTCTTTTGCTACGCTGTTGGCTCGGTCTCACCACTGCCTCTTCCTCCGAACTGTGAAAGTCAGTGACACGACCTTCATTCCATGTGGGGTCTAGGACCTCATCGTCCCCTTCATCGTCCCCTGCATCGTCTTCATCCCTGACCTCCTGTTCAGTCTGCACACTGCAGAAAGACGCAGCAGTTGGCACCTGTGTTTCGTCATCATCAGAGACGTGCTGAGGTGGTATTCCCATGTCCTCATCATCAGGAAACATAAGTGGTTGTGTGTTAGTGCATTCTATGTCTTCCACCGCTGGGGAAGGGCTAGGTGGATGCCCTTGGGAAACCCTGCCAGCAGAGTCTTCAAACAGCATAAGAGACTGCTGCATAACTTGAGGCTCAGACAGTTTCCCTGATATGCATGGGGGTGATGTGACAGACTGATGGGCTAGGTTTTCATGCGCCATCTGTGCGCTTTCTGCAGAAGACTGGGTGGGAGATAATGTGAACGTGCTGGATCCACTGTCGGCCACCCAATTGACTAATGCCTGTACCTTCTCAGGCCTTACCATCCTTAGAACGGCATTGGGCCCCACCAAATATCCCTGTAAATTCTGGCGGCTACTGGGACCTGAGGTAGTTGGTACACTAGGACGTGTGGCTGTGGCAGAATGGCCACGTCCTCTCCCAGCACCAGAGGGTCCACTAACACCACCACGACCATGTCCGCGTCCGCTACTAGATGTTTTCCTGATTGTTACCATTCACCACAATAAGAAAAATATTATTTGGCCCAATGTATTGAATTCAAATTCAGGCCTTTTTTTACAGACACCTAACACTATCTGGCTATCTATTTAGGTACCGTACTACACTAATACAGGCACAGCAGTAATGACAGATTTAGCTGAATATTAATTTGAGGCCTATTATTTAGGTATACGTTTACGGACAGAATTAGACTTGGATATGCACAGTAGCGTGTGTGTGAAGTTATTGAGAATGACCCTATCAGCACCTTGAATCTAATATACCCTTTTAGGGATAGATTTAAAGTAGGCCTGATACAGCAGAAACCACTAATTTAGGAAATTGCTAGGTTGGGAATTGTATTTCAAACCAGAGCAAAAACTGTGCTTTGACGGACACAATATAACTTAACCAGCTACAGCAATAGCCACAGATTTAGCTGAATATAAATTTGAGGCCTATTATTTAGGCGCTGGGTGACAGGTATACGTTTACGGACAGATTTAGACTTGGATATGCACAGTAGCGTGTGTGTGAAGTTATTGAGAATGACCCTATCAGCACCTTGAATCTAATATACCCTTTTAGGGATAGATTTAAATAACCACACTATTGATGGTTAAATGGACTTGGTGGCAGCTTGCCCCTGATGTAGGATATAGCCAAAAAATAACCACACTATTGATGGTTAAATGGACTTGGTGACAGCTTGTGCTGGCGCACCACAAGCCACAAAATGGCCGCCGATCACCCCAGAAAAAAGTGACTGAAAAACGCTCTGGGCACCCAAAAAACACTGAGCAATTGAATAGCAGCAGTTCAATGATCCACAGCTGTAGATCGATCACTGAATGAAGTCTTTTGGAGGACTTAATCTGCCTAATCTCGCCCTAACGTCGCAGCTGCAACCTCTCCCTACACTTGTATCAGCAGAGTGACGTGCAGCGCTACGTGACCCAAGCTTATATAGAGGCTGGGTCACATGCTGCACTGGCCAATCACAGCCATGCCAATAGTAGGCAAGGCTGTGATGGCCTCTTGGGGCAAGTAGTATGACGCTTGTTGATTGGCTGCTTTGCAGCCTTTCAAAAAGCGCCAAGAAAGCACCGAACCCGAACCTGGACCCGGACTTTTACGAAAAAGTTCGGGTTCATGTCACGGACACCCCAAAATTCGGTACGAACCCGAACTATACAGTTCGGGTTCGCTCATCCCTACACAGCACTAATGGCATAAAGGGGGACAGGGGTGGACCAACAGGTACAAAGGTCCTCATATAAAATATAGAATATATTGTAGATGGAGTGTATACCGACCTATCCACAGTTAAACATAGCCTAGTGTCATAACAAACAGACAAACAGTCTGGGCGATGTACTCCACACACATGGACTCGCCTGACAGTGATAGGGTCTATATGCTGGGATGGCATTACTTGTTTTCTAACCCCACAGAGATGACCTGCTGGTGCTGTCCCTGAAATGTTTCACTAAGTTACTACAAAGGCTTCAAGTGGTGAGTCTGTCTATATCTACCTCTTTCTATCGATCTATCTACATAATCAAAGAATGAACCAGCACCTCCAGGGTTAATAGCAGGTGCAAGCTACCATGCTATGCTAGCGAGCTATGTATATACAAATAAAGTAGCAGCACACCACTATGCATCCTACTATGTCAGTCTGTCTATATGTCTGTCTATCTATATATCATTCTCATACTGTATCTATTTATCTCTTATATCTGTCCATCCATCCCTCTATGTCTATCAATCAATCATTCTCATGTCTATAATATCTACAATCTCGATAAGAGGGCGGGGCCTAGCAGCAGAGCCGGATGCACGCACCCGTGTGAGCTCTGCAGAGGACCGTCGGTGTGCAGGCATAATAAAGCCTTTTCTTAGCCCCAACATGGGTAAAGCTACAAAGGACAAAGCTAAGGAGACCCCTGGGACCGGCAGAACGCTGCCTGGGCAGGGAGATTTGGACCGATTCATCAGGAAAGCGGGTCCCCAGAGTGTGAGGCGGGCGGACAAGATGGCGCTGAGAGCAGAAACGCCGGAGGCCTCAGACTCTGAGAAGGCAGTGAAGCGGCTGCTCCTGCTGTTAAAGAGGACTTGCCTGTATCCAGAGCTTTTATGAGACAGCTGCTAGCAGAGGCGCTTGACCCACTGGTCCTGGAAATCAAAGAGCTGAAGCAGGATCTTAAGCAGCAAAACGATCGGGTGGAAGTGCTGGAAAATGCACAAGTGTCCATAGTGGACTTCAGCACTGCTATATCCCACAACATGGATCAGACACAGGCTCACCTGAACTCTCTGTATAGCCAGCTTGAAGATCAGGATAACCGGGGCAGGCGAAATAACCTCAGACTTAGAGGTTTCCCGGAGTCCATTCAAGCGGACGCTATTATGTCCACATTGGCGGACTTTTTCAAAAGCTTAACACAGGGGGGAGAGAACCTGGACTTCACATTAGAGAGAGCCCACAGGGCCCTGCGCCCGCCACCAGGTCCATCTGAACCTCCAAGAGACATAGTGTGCAAACTGAATAGCTTCCAGACTAAAGAATGCATACTCAAAGCAGCAAGATCTATGCCGCAAGTCTCTTATGACGGTTCTACTATCCTGATATACCAGGACCTCTCACCGCTGACCCTGAGAAAGAGGAAAGCACTCAAGCCACTGCTAGATATATTGAGAGAGCGCAAGGTGACATACCGCTGGCTGTACCCTTTTGGGCTGCTGATAAATTTCCCAGATAGGAAGATCACGGTCAGATCACCTGCAGACCTCAGAAGAATGTACGAAAAGCTAGACATTACAAACCTGCAGATAGAGGACTAGAACCCAGTTCAAGAACTCACCCAGCTTCCAGCACTACCGTTGGTTACCCCCTGGACACCGGTGAGCGCTGGACGACCGCAGCGTCAGAGAAGAAGATTTGAGAAACGTCGTTCCTGCAGTCCATCACTTGGAAAAGACTGAGTATAAATTGCACTAGTCTAGAGTTTAACACTATGTGCCTTATGTTGAATTTATAATGCACTTTGGTTAGAATATTGCCTTTTAACCCATTTCCATACCTGTGTTGCAGTAGCTGCCTGCACACCCATTTTGATCCTCTAGGTGGCAGCCTACGCCCACGATTCTCATACCTACTTATGAGAACCACCAGTTGTTCCTGTTAGGAACTATGTTGTTTCTGTTCTTGTTAGACAAAGTTTGTACTAATATGCTACCGACTGCACATATGAAACACACACATGTTTATGAGTATGCTATAATAGTCAGGATATGTGCAACTTTTCAGATGCCGGTACCTTTCAGTTTTGTTTATTGCGACAGGATTGATTTAATAACTTTTATGCTAGTTCTGCCTTTTGATTTTCGTCTGTATTTTTATCTTATTAGCGGAGATGGGGAAATACTGAGATGTGAATGGCGGTAGTAAAAGCATGCTTAATGTGAGAGGGATGAACGCACCTACTAAAAGGAGTCAGATTTGTGCATTAATGAGGAAGCAGAAAGTAGAAATTTTGCTCCTTCAAGAGACCCATTTCAGAACGAAACATGTGCCCAAATTGAGCCATATGACCTATAACCAATGGTTTCACAGCACCTCACCTGCTTCTGCTTCCAAGGGGGTCAGTATAGCCTTCCATAGACATGTTCCCTTTGAGTTGCGTTCATCCCTTGTAGACGAAGAGGGAAGATATATTTTTGTCAAAGGAGTAATAGGACAGCAGATCTACACATTTGGGAGTGTTTATGTACCAAATACAGCCCAGGCGACCTGGCTGAGCAGCACTCTGGCACTACTCCAGGGGTTTGCTGAATGCCCAATAATTTTAGGGGGAGACTTAAATGTGGCTTTTTCTCCAGAAATAGATACTTCCCTCGGGAGATCATCGATTCCTCAAGCAGCGCTAAGATCTATCAGAAGAAATATCATCAATGTAGGACTAGTAGACAGCTGGAGAGCCTTCCATCCGGGAAAAAGAGACTACGCGTATTATTCACCGGCACACAAATCCTACCAAAGGTTAGATTATGTCCTGGTGTCCACCTCACTACTGTCTTATTGCACTACGGCGTCAATAGGCTACATTTTATTGTCAGACCATGCGCCAGTTTTCATGAGTTTCCATCTGCTCAATATCCCTAAAAGAGAAATGATATGGAGATTGAATGAAACCCTCCTGCACGCCCCGCAGAATGTGGAGAACATAAAGGAGAAAATTGAAGAGTATTTTGCCCTCAATGACTCCCCAGAAATATCACCTGGAACGATATGGGAAGCGCATAAGGCAGTGGTGAGGGGACACTTCATCTCTCTTGGCTCATATATCAAAAAACGTAGAGAGGCGGATAAAATTGAGATACAGAGCCAAATATCTGAAGCGGAATCCCTACATAAAAAAAAACCAAACACCTGAGTTACTAGGAAAACTTGACCTCCTTAGATCACAAATGAAAAATCTGCTGAATTCTAGATCAGCAAAACTATTTTTGTCAGCCAAGTTTAAGTATTATGCTCATGGCGACAAAGCCTCTAAATTCATGCTGTCCCAACTGAAAAAACGTAAAGCCCATTCATACATCCAGAAAATACAGCATTCCCCGACACAAATGGTCTACCAAACTGAGCAAATAGCGTCATGTTTCACAGAATATTTTACTAAACTGTATAATTTAAATAAGGAGTTACCCTCTGCTGAAAGCCATGCTAAACTCTTAGACATGGAAAATTGGTTATCAAAACTTAATCTGCCCAAACTAAAGAAAGAGCAATCACAGAAGTTATCCCGCCCGTTTGACATTGTCGAACTAAAGAAAGCTCTTAAAGATTCACCCCTTCACAAAAGCCCAGGCCCTGACGGTCTGCCGATGAAATATTATGACTCTTTCCACAAAACCCTCCTACCCAGATTTTTAATGGTATGTAATTCACTATGGGACGGTAAACCCCTACATCCTCACATGTTAGCAGCCCAAATAACAATTATCCCTAAGGAAGGGAAGGACCCCTCATTATGCGCCAGTTATAGACCAATATCCTTGCTCAATACGGATCTCAAGCTACTAGCTAAGATGCTTGCATCTCGCCTACAGTTGCTATTACCCCAGTTGATCCATATTGAGCAAGTTGGTTTTGTGAGTGGCCGTGAAGGAAGAATGAATATAAGTCGCCTGATTAATATTATACATCATGCTAACTCTACTTCCACTCCATTAGTTCTTCTCGGCACAGATGCCGAGAAGGCTTTTGATAGAGTGAATTGGACCTTTATGTGTGCTGCATTGAAGACCTTTGCAATACCAGATAGCTTTATAACGGCAGTAATGGCTATGTATGGCAACCCAAGTGCAAAAGTCCTGGTGAATAACACACTTTCCCCCCATTTCACAATTAGTAATGGCACTAGACAGGGCTGCCCCCTAACCCCACTCCTTTTCATCCTGTCAGTGGAGCCGCTATTACAAGTAGAGATGAGCGAACTTCTGTTTTAAGTTCGGCGTCTAAAGTTCGGCTTCCGGTTAGCGGAGGATCCCGATATGGATTCCGAATTCCGTTGTGGTCCGTGGTAGCGGAATCAATAATGACCATTATTGATTCCGCTACCACGGACCACAACGGAATTCGGAATCCATATCGGGATCCTCCGCTAACCGGAAGCCGAACTTTAGACGCCGAACTTAAAACAGAAGTTCGCTCATCTCTAATTACAAGCTGTACGGCAGGATCAAAGGATCCAGGGAGTAACCATAAAAGGGAGAACTCACTCTCTTGCTGCATTCGCTGATGACCTTCTCTTTATTATCACAAACCCCAGCGAAGCTTTCCCAGCGATCCATACCCTATTGGACTACTATGGAGATCTATCAAACTTCAAAGTCAACCTCTCCAAATCGCAAGTTTTAAATGTCTCGCTAGATTCACAAACACAATCCCGACTAGAACAGAGTACCCCTTTTGCTTGGTCTACTGGTAGTATTCATTTCCTAGGTGTAAATATAACTTCCCATTACTCAGACTTGTACGAGGAAAATTTTTAAAATACTCCACGAAAGGTTAAAGATCTTATGACATCATGGGACCTACTGTTCACCTCATGGTTTGGTTGGAGGACCTTAATTAAATCGATGATTCTCCCGAAGGTGCTATACTATTTACAAGCATTGCCAATAAGAGTTCCTAGAGCTTTCTTCTTGCAACTAAAGGGGATTCTGACGCGCTTCCTCTGGAGTAGTGCCAGACCTAGACTGCCTTACAGTCAAGTGATTAAACCCCAGAAACTTGGGGGGTTAGGAGTACCAGACTTTCTCCTCTACTACAAATCAATCCAGGGCTTAAGAGTTTTAGAATGGATACGTAACTCACCAGAGAGGCTAGATGTGGGGTTAGAAAATGATTTAACAAGTATCCCATTGCGCTCCCTAGCATTACTATCGAGACATAGACAGGAGACCATGAGACAGATAACCAACCCTCTTACACGCAATACCCTTAAAGTTTGGTTCGCGGAAGTGTCAAAAAAACTGATATCAGAGCGAAACACGCCTTTATTACAAGTTAGAGACGTTCTGTGGGACTCCACCCCAGAATTTAGGTCAACGTTAGGTGAGGGACCTAAGATGATTTCCACCTAGGTTCACGATTTCATTAGTACTAACCACGAGGGAGGGAATGAGATTGAGAACCTGTCTCGTTTTCAATATGCACACATTCTGAAAGCTACCACAGGAATATTGCCCCAGTGCCAAACTGAGCCCACAGGATTTGAACAGATGGCCCTAGGAAGGAATGAACCTAAGAAAAAAAATCTCCAAAATATACGCTTCACTACTTGAAACAGCCCAAACAACCACTCCCTCTTTCATCAAGAGTTGGGAGAAAGATTTGAATATCAATTTCACGCCTGGTGAAATAAATTTATTGCTGTCTCAGACTAATAAAATATCTAGATGTGTACGTCTGCAAGAAAATTATTACAAAATGATTACTAAATGGTACTACACCCCGATGAGATTACATAGGATCTTTCCTTCCTCCCCTCCGCAGTGCTGGAGATGTCAGAATGCTGAGGGTTCATTTGTCCACATTTGGTGGGACTGTCACCTACTAGCACCTTTCTGGAGGGATGTGTGTGACACTATTTCTAAGCTACAGGGCGAAACTCTTCCACGTTTGCCACAATATTGCCTTATTGGTCTAAAACCGACGACCTGTCGTCCCCCATATGCTAACCGGTTACACCAACATCTCCTAGCGGTAGCGAGACTCCTTATAGCCTCAAATTGGAAGTCAACATTAGTGCCTAATATCACGCACTGGCTGGCCCGTTGTGACCAGGTGTTCCGAATGGAGCAAATAGCCCATTGGGAGATCAATAATACCTCCCTTTTTGAGAGGGTGTGGGGGCCTTGGAAAAAATTCTGTGACTTCAATTAGAAGTAATTGAAATGGTCAAGAGATGTTCTATCAAAATATTCATCCCCGCTAAGCATAGGAAAAGGATTTACAGACACCAGTTACATAACAGTATTTCGGTTGACAAAACTGTGTCTGCTGTCTGTGAGGTACAGGGTCAAAGTTTACTCAATGATGACGAATAGGGGGCGGACCGAACATCGCATATGTTCGCCCGCCGCGGCGAACGCGAACAAGCTATGTTCGCCGGGAACTATTTGCCGGCGAACTATTCGGGACATCTCTAATCATTACCTGTCCCTACAATTTCCTTTCTTTATCACTGCACGGTGCACCCTGTTCACTCTTTTTTCACAGCTGTTTCCTTGATCAGTATATCTGCTTTTCTTGGTTTAACCCTTAGGGCACATGTATTATTACTAATTGTCTACCTTTCGTAGCTCTGTATGTACATATAACATTTAAGTTCCCAAACCTGGGTGTTTCTGGATAACACTCAATTTTTGTATATAATTATATAACGTCTTTGCACATAGCACTTTATGTCAAGTGAGCTTCGCTCCGGAGCACTGGCATTTTTTGCCACTGCTCCCCTATATTTATGAATGCACTTATTTTATCTCTTATAATGGGTTTGTTTATGATCATGTCATATAATATCGCAATGTGGTGAAGTGTTTTCCTACATGCCCACACTGCGATGTTGCTGCTCGCTGTCTATTAGAATAATATATGGCTATGTTCCTTATGTTATGTATTTCTGTATTTCTGATCAGATTGTCTCTTTATCTGCCGGCTGGCTATGCCTTATCATGGTATACAAAGTGTTTCATTTTATCATGTACACTAAGTACCTGTGAATGTTTGGAGGAAGCTGCGGGCGTGTACTTCTGATTGACCTGTGGCGCCGCGATCATGTGTCATACCGCGTGACCGCTGCGTCACATTGGCTCCGCCTTCGGTGCTTGGGTCAGGCATTCCCCACTGATTGCGAGCCTATGGTGGGGGCGTCTCTCCCTGGTGCCTGTGAAGCTGCGGTCATGTGCTTGCTCACGTGCGCGCCGGGTCATTCTTCTTCCGCCCTCTGTCGATGTGGCTCTGCCTACTATGCGGCATTGCTATTGCGTGCTTTGTCATGCATTGGCCGCGCCCCCCGTGCCACTCCCTCCACATGACCTCACAGGCCATGGATTGGCCCTTTCTCTTCAGTATGGGCGTGACCCTGGATATGCTTCTGACGCTGCGGTCATGTGCTGGGTCACATGAACGCCGCGTCGGTCCGGTTCCGCCCTCATCAGGCTTACATGGCACCACTAATTGGTCCCCAATACTTGGAGCTCTAATACCATTGGTGCAGGTGCCATTGGGTCTTTTAATTGTAATTACTTTCCACACACCTGTGTGGGCACTATATAGGGGAGGTGTTTTCTCATGATTATATATCCCCAAAGAAGCCAGGTCACTGGCGAAAGGGCGTTGGGTCAGGAGACGGCCGAGAGATCGACACACCACTCAGAATATGCTTTCCTTGTTCTTTCACCAAGCCTCATTTTCATCATATTTGCCTCCAATGTATTGTGTTTGGGGCTTCTTGCCATGAGGCGCTTTGGTGGTTTTCCAGCTTTCATACTTTTTCCGTGCTTTGATGTGCTAATCTCCCGGCCTCTCCTTGGGTCCTGTTCCTAATCTGTGTGTCCCGCCTTTGTGCTGCCTTCTATTATCATGTATGTATGTACTGTATATTATGTATATTATTAATAAAGCTTTTTGATTTTCATATTCGTGAAAGTCACGTTCATTTTTTTGGCGACATTTGTGGCTCCTCATGGGTTGGTTTTTTGAGATTATTTCTGTCCGGTAACTTTTGGTTGATCACTGCTATACCTACTAGACAGGTAAAAAAAATAAAAAATTTGTCAGTTACATTTTCGGGTGAAATTCACCAATTTTCGGGTGTGATGTACCACTGCTATACTTAGTAGACAGTTAAAAAAGAAAATAAAAAAAATCTGTTAAATTTCCAGGTGAAATTCACCAATTTTTGGCTGTGATGTACCACTGCTATACCTAGTAGACAGGTGAAAAAAAATAAAAAAATGTCAGTAAAATTTTCGGGTGAAATTCACCAATTTTGGGTGTGATGTACCACTGCTATACCTAGTAGACAGGTACAAAAAAAAAATTTGTCAGTTAAATTTTCGGGTGAAATTTACCAATTTTGGGTGTGATGTACCAGTGCTATACCTAGTAGACAGGTAACAAATAAATAAAAAAAATCAGTTAAATTTCCAGGTGAAATTCACCAATTTTTGGGTGGGATATACCACTGCTACACCTAGTAGACAGGTGAAAAAAAATAAAAAATTGTCAGTTAAATTTTCGGGTGAAATTCAACAATTTTTGGGTGTGATGTTCCACTGCTATACCTAGTAGACCGGTACAAATAATAAATTTGTCAGTTAAATTTTTTGGGTGAAATTCACCAATTATTGGGTATGATGTACCAGTGCTATACCTAGTAGACAGGTAAAAAAAAAAAAAAAATTGTCTGTTAAATCTTCGGCTGAAATTCACCAATTTTGGGTGTGATGTACCACTGCTATACCTAGTAGACAGGTACTAAAAAAAAATAAAAATTGTCAGTTAAATTTTCAGTGGAAATTCACCAATTTTGGGGTGTGATGTACCACTGCTATACCTAGGAGATAGGTAAAAAAAAAAAAAAACATTTGTCAGTTAATTTTTCGGGTGAAATTCACCAATTTTTGGGTGTGATGTCCCACTGCTATACCTAGTGGACAGGTACAAATAAAAAAATTGTCAGTTAAATTTTCGAGTGAAATTCACCAATTTTTGGGTGTGATGTACCACTGCTATACCTAGTAGACAAATAAAAAAATAAAAATTGTCAGTTAAATTTCTGGGTGAAATTCACCAATTTTTGGGTGTGATGTACCACTGCTATACCTAGTAGACATAAAAAAAATATATAAATTGTCAGTAAAATTTTTGGGTGAAATTCAACAATTTTTGGGTGTGATGTTCCACTGCTATACCTAGTAGACCGGTACAAATAATAAATTTGTCAGTTAAATTTTCGGGTGAAATTCACCAATTATTGGGTATGATGTACCAGTGCTATACCTAGTAGACAGGTAAAAAAAAAAAAAAAATTGTCTGTTAAATTTTCGGGTGAAATTCACCAATTTTTGGGTGTGATGTACCTCTGCTATACCTAGTTGACAGGTAAAAAAATAAATACAAATTTGTCAGTTAAATTTTCAGGTGAGATTCACCAATTTTTGGGTGTGATGTACCACTGCTATACATAGTAGACAGGTAAAAAAACAAAAAACATTTGTCAGTTAATTTTTCGGGTGAAATTCACCAATTTTTAGGTGTGATGTCCCACTGCTATACCTAGTGGACAGGTACAAATGAAAAATTTGTCAGTTAAATTTTCGAGTGAAATTCACCAATTTTTGGGTGTGATGTACCACTGCTATACCTAGTAGACAAATAAAAAATAAAAAATTGTCAGTTAAATTTCTAGGTGAAATTCACCAATTTTTGGGTGTGATGTACCACTGCTATACCTAGTAGACATAAAAAAAATATAAATTGTCAGTTAAATTTTCGGGGGAAATTCACAAATTTTGGGTGTCATGTACCAGTGCTATACCTAGTAGACAGGTATAAAAAAAAAAAAAGAAAATTGTCTGAAATTTTCGGGTGAAATTCACCTTTTTTTGGGTGTAATATACCTCTCCTCTATCTAGTTGACAGCTTAATAAATTTCAAAAAATTTTCTTTTACCTTTTTGGGGTGACAATAAACATTTTTTTTCTGTCATAGACCCCTTCTCTACCAAGTAGACAGGTTAATAAATTGCGGTACTGTAATTTTTCTGTTACATTCTTGGGTTGACATTTTACTATTTTGGACGTAAATAAACCCCGGCTCTGCATAGGTGACAGGGAATAAAATTTCAGAAATTCTTCTTTAATTTATGCGCGCCACCTCCTTTCATTCAATACTTAAACTTTAGCAAGTTTTCTCACATTTGCACCTTAATAAATTTTCCCACATTTGCGCTTCAGTAATTTGTCCCACATTTGCGCCTCAATAACTTTTCCCACATTTGCTCTTCAGTAATTTGTCACACATTTGCGCCTCAATAACTTTTCCCATGTTTCCGCTCGATCCCAAAAACATTTAATACATTTATCTCCCTTGGATGTGGTCTCTCTTTCTCACGCTCCCTCTCCGGCGTGGAACCCTTATTCGCCGATAACCGTGATGAACATGGTAGGCTCAGAAAAGAACATCGAAAGTTGATAGAGAAGATATCCAAATGGAATGGTGGACATCACAGGGACATGCGATCGGGCAGAAGTTATCTAGAGTTAACAAAGCGGCAGCAGGGCCTTTCCTGGCTAACGTTTCCAAATCCAAAATACCACAGTGACATTCCATATAATTTTTTATTAATCATTCCAATAACAGGGCATCTTAAGAGTCCTGTATTGTTATTTATCGTCACTACCTCCCCGGGTCAGGAGTGGGTAATTGTTGCGCGCCCCCTAATTTCCTCAAAATTCTTCAGTTTTAATAGCTTCTCCCACATTTCCGCTTCATCCCATTGCAGCCATTGACCTCTCTTGGATGAGGTCTCCCTTTCTCACGCTCCCTCTCCGGGGTGGAACGCTGATTCGCCGATAACCGTAATCACCATGGTAGGCGCAGAAAAGAACATCGAAAGTTGATCGAGCAGATATCCAATTGGATCGTAATCATCACGGGGACGTGCGACATGGTGGGACAGTATGTGAGCACACGCCTACATGAACAGACTGACAGGGGTCAGCCCCTGCAACTTCTGGGTCTCCAAATTGGGCACATGGCCTGAGCTTGCCCTTTACGCCTTGGAGGTGCTGGCCTGCCCTGCAGCCAGTGTATTGTCTGAACGTGTGTTTATCACTACTGGAGGGGGTTATCACAGGTTATAGTTCCCAATGTTTTGGGGTGTACCCTAATTAAAAAAATTAATAAAAATTAAAACCAAAAAGCAGTGTAGGCTACCTCCTCCTCCTCCACCGCCTCTTCCACTGCCTCCTTAACCTCCTACTCCATATGGACCTCGTCCTCCTAGATCACGATTATTCTTTTTTATTTTTTTACGTATTTTATGTTATTTAAAGTCATTTCCCTATCCACTTTAGTTTGCAGAGCACTTGCCATGCTCTTAACCACATTTTGCTGCCATTTGCAGCCCTTTAGCCCTTTCCAGGACATTGTTACAGCCATTTTAGTGCTCAAAAGTTTGTGTCCCCATTGACTTCAATGGGGTTCGGGGTCAAGTTCAGTTCCCGAACTCAAACTTTTTTGTGAAGTTCGGCCGAACCCGTCGAACCCGAACATCCAGGTGTCTGCTCAACTCTACTTACAATGTCTGATATAAATATGATCTTAGGCAGTCAGGGACAGTCAAAAGTGACAATCAAGCTTTTATTCTACTGCCAGGGACAAGCTAGAATTACAAAGAAGAAGAATTGCGTAGAATAGGGGCAGGCAGGTAAAGCTGTCAGCTAGGGAGTAAGGTGAGGAGCTGAGGCTGAGTGTGCCTCCTAGCAGAACCTCAAAAGCAGCTACCTGCAAGGACAGTTCCTTCATTTTTCCCCATTTCAACAGAAACACATTCCTGTGGGTGGGAGGTGAAATAAAACTGTAAAACATGTGTTTTACCATCCAGATAATAGATGTAGCATTTGAAATCTCAGTAAAAGCATTTAAAATACTAGTCTGAACTTCATGTCAGGGCATCTCCACATAATTAATTTTTTTTTTGTTTAAGGCTGCGTTCACACGGGCGAGTATTCCGCGCGGGTGCAATGTGGTAGGTGAACGTATTGCACCCGCACTGAAGCCTGACCCATTCGTTTCTATGGGGCTGTTCAGATGAGCGGTGATTTTCACGCATCACTTGTGCGTTGCGTGAAAATCGCAGCATGCTCTATATTCTGCGTTTTTCACGCAACGCAGGCCCCATAGAAGTGAATGGGGTTGTGTGAAAATCGCAAGCATCCGCAAGCAAGTGCGGATGCGGTGCGATTTTCACGCATGGTTGCTAGGTGACCGTCTATTCACTATATTATTTTCCCTTATAACATGGTTATAAGGGAAAATAATAGCATTCTGAAAACAGAATGCTTAGTAGGTGATCAATTGAGGGTTAAAAAAAATAAAAAAAATTAACTCACCTTCTCCTCTTGTTCGCGGTGATGGACCATGTGATTGGAGCATGTGATCTGACGTCACCAAAGGTCATTTAGCCCATAGTTCATCTTTTAAAGAACTAAAGACCGGGAGAACTACGCGAACAAGAGGAGAAGGGGAGTTAATTTTTATTTATTTTTTTAACCCTCAATTGATCACCTACTAAGCATTCTGTTTTCAGAATGCTATTATTTTCCCTTATAACCATGTTATAAGGGAAAATAATAACATCTACACAACACCGAACCCAAACCTGAACTTCTGTGAAGAAGTTCGGGTCTGGGTACCACAGTCGGTTTTTTATCACGCGCGTGCAAACACATTGCACCCGCGCGATAAAAACTGAACATCGGAACGCAATCGCAGTCAAAACTGACTGCAATTGCATTCCTACTCGCGCGGGTTTGCCGCAACACACCGGGACGCATCCGAAACTAATCCGGACACGCTCGTGTGAACCCAGCCTAAGTGTTGAAAACCAGCAAATACTTATGTTACAATATGCAGGGTAGTGGAGGATAACATTTGTGAGTGATAACATGACATAGCAGGCAAAAATCCATGTTATCTCATCTCCGCAGAGTTCAAATGTAATTTTTGGGGAGTTAAAGTTTTCAAAGTCAGCATATAAAGGTGAAACTCGAAAAATTAGAATATTGTGCAAAGTTCTTATATTTCAGTAATGCAACTTAAAAGGTGAAACTAACATATGAGATAGACTCATTACATGCAAAGCGAGATATTTCAAGCCTTTATTTGTTATAATTGGGATGATTATGGCTTATAGCTTATGAGACCCTAAAGTCACAATTTTGAGGTACCCTTTGCTCAAGGGGTATGGATTAATTAGTTGACTAGAGTGTGACACTTTGAACCTAGAATATTGAACCTTTTCACAAAATTCTAATTTTAAGCTGCATTAATGCAATTCCTTTTAAGTTTCATTACTAAAATAAATGGACTTTTGCACGATATTCAAATTTTCGAGTTTCACCTGTAAGTGTCTAACAATACGTAGGATAGCAGAAGATAACATTTGTGAGTGATGATCTGACATACTAGGCACAAATCTGTGTTATTTCATCTCTACACAGTTCAAATAAAAAAAAAATTTTGGTTGAAGATTTGAAAACAAGCATATATGTGTCTTACAATATGTAGGGTAGTAGAGGATAACATCTGTGTGTGATAATGTGACATACTAGGCCGAAATCCATGTTGTTTCATCTTCAGGCACGTTATGTGTTGGTGTGGTGGTTGGAAATAATTGCATAGTAGTTTCTCCACTTGTGTTTTACACTGGAGACATTTGTTTTCTGAATCTGCATATTTTATCGAGCAAAAGACATTGGGCCCAAATCTGTTAGTCGCAACAATGTAGAGAAAATGGATAAAGAGCGTGCGGCACTCACCAAAGTTGCAATTCAGTTTCTTCTTTATTATTCCTTCATGGGAAAAAGTTACATGCGGGATCCTGGGGCGGGCACTCTATTGCAGGTAGTAGCGGCTACGGCCGTTTCGCGCGTGCAATCGAGCTTCTTCTGGCCGCTGTAAACGTTATTGCGCCTCCTTGCCCTTTATAGAGGCGACGCTCTGCAGCTGGGACCATCGGCAACAGCTGCGTGCCGCAGGTAAATGACAATAAAAACCAACAAAATGCGGAAAGGGACAAACAGCATACTAATCAGTACAAAAAGTTTGTGCAAGAATCGCTATCACAATACATTATGCTACATGATGACAATAATCTATCATCCAACATATATGGAAAATCGCTCTGCACCAGAGACGCAAAACCTCTACTAAATAAAAAAAAACATTGATTGCTTAATAACGGCACACATATACAGGACACACCTTCTCATTCAAAGATTTTTCTTTATTTTCATGACTATGAAAATTGTAGATTCACACTGAAGGCATCAAAACTATGAATTAACACATATGGAATTATTTACATAACAAACAAGTGTGAAACAACTGAAAATATGTCATATTCAAGGTTCTTCAAAGTAGCCACCTTTTGCTTTGATTACTGCTTTGCACACTCTTGGCATTCTCTTGATGAGCTTCAAGAGGTAGTCCCCTGAAATGGTTTTCACTTGACAGGTGTGTCCTGTCAGGTTTAATAAGTGGGATTTCTTGCCTTATAAATGGGGTTGGGACCATCAGTTGCGTTGAGGAGAAGTCAGGTGGATACACAGCTGATTGTCCTACTAAATAGACTGTTAGAATTGGTATTATGGCAAGAAAAAAGCAGCTAAGTAAAGAAAAACGAGTGGCCATCATTACTTTAAGAAATGAAGGTCAGTCAGTCAGCCGAAAAATTGGGAAAACTTTGAAAGTAAGGGCTATTTGACAATGAAGGAGAGTGATGGGGTGCTGCGCCAGATGACCTGGCCTCCAGAGTCACCAGACCTGAACCCAATCGAGATGGTTTGGGGTGAGCTGGACCGCAGAGTGAAGGCAAAAGGGCCAACAAGTGCTAAGCATCTCTGGGAACTCCTTCAAGACTGTTGGAAGACCATTTCAGGGGACTACCTCTTGAAGCTCATCAAGAGAATGCCAAGAGTGTGCAAAGCAGTAATCAAAGCAAAAGGTGGCTACTTTGAAGAACCTAGAATATGACATATTTTCAGTTGTTTCACACTTGTTTGTTATGTATATAATTCCACATGTGTTAATTCATAGTTTTGATGCCTTCATAGTCATGAAAATAAAGAAAACTCTTTGAATGAGAAGGTGCGTCCAAACTTTTGGTCTGTACTGTATATCACATTGTCCCCCTTAAAGGAAAACCGACATGTCATTTCTGTCATTCAGCCCCGCTGCTCCCATGGCACCGGTAAGTAAGATCCACCTTGCATCCCTCTGCAGGAGCAAGTGGTGCCGATCCCCTCCCCTTGGGATGGGTCAGACATGTTCCACTCCTGCAAAGGAAAGACAGCATGGACGGGTATCATGGGCAGTGCGGATGTGCTCAATCAAGCGGGAACATCCTTTCCCTGAACACACAGAATTGACATGTTCGCGGATTCGCTCAAAGAGGGGACGGATTGTTTTTCCAATATAAAATCTTTTGCAAGGGCAGAAGACAACATAAACGACGTAAGGTGTGCGACAATTAATGAAATCGCGTACTACATGTTTCGCTCCTCCTATCTGCAACCATTTACTGCATACATTTAGTGCACAGAAAGAACAATGCCCACACTTATCAGGCTCTCTTGTGGTTAAGAAAACAGGATAATATTGTGATTAAGCCGGCTGACAAGGGAGGGAATGTGGTCCTGATGACCAGGGAATATTACATGGAAGAAGCAGGTAGACAATTAGAGGATGGCACAGTTTATCAGAAGTTGAGAGGGGACCCCGTTCCCGGGATCTCTTCTAGACTTTGTGCATTAGTAGAGAAGTATATAGTAGCCGGTTTTCTACCCAGGGGTATGGCTAGTCGGCTCATTCCTGCTTACCCCAAAATTCCCATTTGGTACTTTGTACCAAAAATCCACAAATCACTGACCCGACCCCCAGGCCGCCCAATTGTAGCCGGGATCGGGTCAGTGACGGAACCACTTTCTGGCTATGTGGACTGGCTCCTCAGACCACTCCTTGCAGGCACTCCGACGTATCTCAAGGACATGGGAGACTTCCTCCGGGCACTCAAATTTGTTGAGTGGCGGAGTGAGTTCAGCCTGGTGTCCTTGGACGTCGAAAGTTTGTACACTAGGATCCCTCATGACTTGGGACTCCGGGCAATCAACCTTGTCCTCAGTCGGAGTGACAAAGACGCAGTGTTTAATAATTTCATTCTCGAAGCACTCGATCTTGTCCTCACCAGCAATGTATTTCAGTTTGACGGTCAGTGGTACCGCCAGGTACTAGGTACCGCAATGGGCACACCGGTGTCGTGCACGTTTGCTAACCTGTACCTGGCGGTATGTGAGGAGACTTACATATTCTCGGTGGGTAACCCCTTCCTGCGGTTTATACACTTGTTTTTGCGCTATGTCGACGATATTTTCCTGGTCTGGTCGGGCAGCGAGGAGTCTTGCCACGCATTCGTGGATTACCTTAATACTCGCAACCAGATGAACATGCGATTCACCGTCAATTTTGGGGGTGGGTCGCTTGACTTTCTGGATGTGCGCGTCTTGGTAAAAGACGGTGCATTACACACCACGGGCTTTCGTAAGCCCACTGCGACTAACTCGCTCCTCCACCAGGCCAGTTTCCACCCGCCGTCGGTAAAAGGGTCCGTCCCATACGGACAATTTGTCCGTCTGCGGAGGATCAATGACACCGACGCAGGGTTCTTTAGAAAAGCGAGTGAACTCAGAGACCGGCTTCTGGACCGGGGTTACCCACCGAGGACCGTCTCAGCAGCCCTTCATAGGGCAGCCAAACTTTACCGTGATTCTTTGCTGATGGAAAGAGAAAGAGACAAGATACCACCTCGCTTCGCCTTCACTTTTAAATACAGTCCCACTGCAGAAGTAATCAAGCGGTTTATTAATGAGAACTGGGACTTATTGAGAGGGGACCCTTCGTTGAACAATTTTTCTGGTCAGCGACCTTTGGTCACATTCAGAAAATGCCCAACCCTCAAGGATAAGTTGGTTAATAGTGTATTCAGCAAACCCCAGGTGGAGACCTGGCTTAAAAAATCCAGAGGGAATTATAAGTGTGGGCATTGTTCTTACGGTGCACTAAATGTATGCAGTAAATGGTTGCAGATAGGAGGAGCGAAACATGTATTACGCGATTTCATTAATTGTCGCACACCTTACGTCGTTTATGTTGTCTTCTGCCCTTGCAAAAGATTTTCTATTGGAAAAACAATCCGTCCCCTCTTTGAGCGAATCCGCGAACATGTCAATTCTGTGCATTCAGGGAAAGGATGTCCCCGCTTGATTGAGCACATCCACACTGCCCATGATGCCCGTCCACGCTGTCTTTCCTTTGCAGGAGTGGAACATGTCCGACCCATCCCAAGGGGAGGGGATCGACACTGCCTGCTCCTGCAAAGGGAAGCAAGGTGGATCTTACTTACCGGTGCCATGGGAGCAGTGAGGCTGAACGACAGAAATTACATGTCGGTTTTCCTTTAAGGGGGACAATGTGATATATATGTGTGCCGTTATTAAGCAATCAATGTTTTTTTGATTTAGTAGAGGTTTTGCTCCTCTGGTGCCGAGCGATTTTTCCATATATGTTGGATGATAGATTATTGTCATCATGTAGCATAATGTATTATGATAGCGATTCTTGTACGAACTTTTTGTACTGATTTGTATGCTGTTTGTCCCTTTCCGCATTTTGTTGGTTTTTATTGTCATTTACCTGCGGCGAGCAGCTGTTGCCGATGGTCCCGGCTGCAGAGCGCCGCCTCTATAAAGCGCAAGGAGGCGCGATGACGTTTACAGCGGCCAGAAGAAGCGCGATTGCACGCGCGAAACGGCTGTAGCCGCTACCACCTGCAATAGAGTGCCCGCCCCAGGATCCCACATGTAACTTTTTCCCATGAAGGAATAATAATGAAGAAACTGAATTGCAACTTTGGTGAGTGCCGCACGCTCTTTATCCATTTTCTCTACATTGTTGCGACTTGAATCAGCTCCTCCTCTTAGTGCTGAGCACCACATATGAAGTTTGATATACCGCAGTGCTGGAGATTGGCAGCAAGCAGTGGCGGAGTTGAAATTTTAATGTGAGCAGTGCCGCTATATTCATTTCTCACTCCACATTGTTCTACAAATCTGTTAGTGGCGCAGATACCAGACCTACCAAATGTGTCTTTTGGGTACACCTGTGATTTATTTAGTAGATAATGAGCCCTTTTCATATTGGTTGACTTAAATGACAAGAGGAGACGTTAAATTGCTGTAATCACAACAGAATTTTATTTATATGCTTTGGCTATAGAATAATTTAGTAAGGATGAAGGGACAGTAATTATCATGAGGTATATATAGATATTGGAGGGCAAACCACAGGTCTATTACTTATCTTTTCCCTGTCTAAAGTTGTAAGAAGAATCCTGTCCCTGTCCTTGACTCTGTCCTCCTTGCTGGGTTCCAGAACTTTGTTGCCCACTGCCCTGACTTCCCCCAGTCTGCTGGCCACTGCTCTGACCCTGTCCTTGTTGGTATCCACTACCCTGCTGACCACCACTCTGATCCTGTCCTTGTTGGTTTCCGGTACCCTGCTGACCACCACTCTGATCCTGTCCTTGTTGATATCCACTACCCTGCTGGCCACTGCTTTGATCTTGTTGTTGTCCGCTGCCATACTGGGAGCTGCTGCCAGTTTGCCCTTGGTATCCACTGTCTTGTCCACTTCCCTGGCTCTGTTGACCACTGGTTGGGGTTTGGCTGCTTCCTTGGCTTACTGCAGTTGAGGGCTATAAAAAAAACAGACATACATTTTACACTCAAAGGCAACTGTTCATGAAGATTTTTCCTCTCTTGTGTGTTGAAGAATATAATAAAGTACAGATCTACAAGTCAAACAGAACATGACTACAGTTCATACTAATAGTTTATAACATGCAATACCAGTTTAACAAGTTCCACTTACCGAGCTCTGTTGGCTGCCAGAAGGCTGGGAAGATAATATCAAAATCAAATTAGAGGTTAAACATGCATACATTACTCTGAATATTATGTGATCTCTGCCAAATCCAGACTCACACAATAACCATACATAAAAACTGTGTATTTTAAGTATCTGTATATTTGTATATTTTGCACATATTCAAAAGTGATTGATTATAAAAAGGGTCTGCTTTTATCACGAGATGCTAGCTTGGTCTATGGGCTGCCTCTGGTATTGAAACTTGGACCTTTGTTTCCAATCTCAGACATATTGATTTCATAATGTCATGAGGATATTTGTCTTCTTATTAGATGCACTTCTATGATGGATGGAATAGTTCTATATAAAAGCAGATAATGGTAGTCGGATTGTAACTTTATTTATATTAATTTATTCTAAAGTCAGACATTATACATGAGTTATATTTTTATTTTAAATTGAGATTTTTACAATTTGACATGTGTAGAGATTGTGGCAAATATTGTTACATATTATATACAGATTGTATGGCTACATGTAATAATTTAAGAGTATTAAACAGGAATCATGAGTGTACAGATTCTGACAATACAGATATGTCCAAGGGCAGAATTAATTGATAGTGATGTCTGTAGGGACAGTTGGCTAGCTCTGCTAAAATCAGCGGTTTAGCCAGCATTCATGTTGTGTATAAGAATTACCCCAGAAAAGAGTATTTGCAAAACTATATATTGTTATTGTGATAATTGGTCTAATGTAATGTTCTGATTTACTGTATTGTGCACTTGATTGTTTTGTACGGATAGGTCAAGATTAACAATTTAGGACTTAGGCCTCCTGCACATGACGTATGGCTTTTTCAGTGTTTTGCGGTCCGTTTTTCACGGATCCGTTGTTCCATTTTTAGTTTCCGTTGTGTTTTCATTCCGTTTTTCCGTATGGAATATACAGTATACAGTAATTACATCGAAAAAATTGGGCTGGGCATAAAATTTTCAATAGATGGTTCCCCAAAAAACGGAACGGATACGGTAGACATACGGATGCATTTCCGTATGTGTTCCGTTTTTTTGCGGACCCATTGACTTGAATGGAGCCACGGAACGTGATTTGTGGGCAATAATAGGACATGTTTTGTCTTTCAACGGAACGGAAAAACGGAAATAAAATGCATACAGAGTACATTCTGTTTTTTTTTTTGCGGAACCATTGAAATGAATGGTTCCATATACGGACCGTATACGGAACGCAAAAAAAAAAAAGGCCAGTAAACGTAATGCTTGACATGAAGGGCACCTCAACTACCATCAGGGGGGAGCCCAAACATTAGTTTGGGCGCTAAGGGAAAAACGGGTACGTCCTCCTGTCGCTACCTGGCCCTAGGAAGCACTGTGCCACTGTGATTTGAATGAACCACTGTTGCTACCAGAGCCTCTACCACACCCATCCTCCGTTTTGTGGGGCATGTACCTCAGGTGTTGGATACTGAGATGGGGCACCAACAAGACTGTCTGCCATGGCCAGGATTTTTACACAAAGAGTCATGGCAATAAACTGGAAGAGTAACTGCACTTTACATAAACTTTGGATATGTCAGAGTGACATATTGCTTGGACCCTCACCAATTAAAACCGTTGATGAGACCCCCTCACAGATCACTGAGATGAGGAGGGATGTGAACATGGGCTTAATAGAAAGTCTATGAGACCATCTTAATTTCCATCTTCAGCTGAGACAACATTCAATAAATGCTTCTAACGCCTTATTTGATCAAATGACAGGGGACTGAATGCTCGAACCCCAGGATCAAAACCTTTGATATATTACCCTGACACTATTCCAATATTTCCTGCACATAAAACACCTATGTTATCTCATCTCAATCATTCCAAACATTTCAGTTCATGAATATGTAATAAATCAGGCTTGTTTCTTATAAGACAAATTCTTCTCTTACCTTCTTGGAGGGGTTTGGTGCTGAAAAGTGAAAATAAGAAGGTAAATATACTGATTTAGGTCACTATTTGTGACAAATGATTAATTTTGCTTTGATTAGAGGCCAGCTATAAATCTAAGGACCTTACCTCCTTCCATGGCTGTGGTTTGGGTTTTTTGGCTCCGGAAGAGGATGTGTAGGATAAAAGCTGTTGAGAAATTAATAAATAGTCATTAAAGTAGATTAATGGAACACTGTGTGCAAAACTTATATATTGCATTATGCCAAGTGTAGGAAGTGCAGGCGGTGCACGCCTCAAGGATTCTCTCATTAGTGTTCTTTCATGGCTATCCCATTGATTTCAACAGGCATGGCGCTTCATTTCTGCTGCAGGGAAAATTATTATTGGTTTGTTGGAGCACAGCGTCAGAATACAAATGAGTATGAAGATAAGAATTACATAACTGGACTCAGCGTCACTTACACTATTCACTGCTTACTCTAGTTTGGGGGGTGTTTTGGAGCTGACAGATTCTCTTCAAGCCAGTAGGAATCCTGTAATCCCCATATAACTGGACTCGACCACAATAAGGGCAACCCAAAACAGATAATTCCCTCAAGAAACTGTGATCTAGGACTCTGTGTTTGAGACTCTGTGTGGGAATGATAACATTTTCAAAAGATTACAAATTGGACCTCCCATATGACTGATAGACTATAGTCCATATATAAAAAAAATAAACTATTCTACTGTTAGGGAAGGGGTAGTCTATGGAGGATCAGACAGCTGGGCTCACTGTAATCTACTAGTAGAATTGGTTTCATATTGATTAACGTAGAGCAATATATTGGTTGTCTTAATATTATATACAAAGTATGTGGTTAGAAGTCGATATAATACTTTCTTCATTACAACTACAGATCTTATGTAGTAAGTAGTCCAGTAAACCTAGGATTATTTACCCGGACATCTGACAGTACTGAATACACTCATTATTTTGCTTGTCATCACATATAAAGTGGGTGGTTGGCATCACCTTCTGTCATTACACTTTTTAATAACTAGTTGTTAAATTTTGCTTTCATCTTCATGTCAGGAGTCATGGTTGAAAAGTCATTGGGATAATTAACATTTACAAGTCGGCCTTCTGTTTCTATAGGATACAGAGTAATAAAGTAATAATCCCCTAGAGGTGAATGGTGCCCGTACCCGATAAGGCCAGGTTGCAGTAACTGCCATTTGTCGGCTGTGGCTATACTTGACATGCCTTAGGTTACAAGTACAGGTGTAGCCCACTGGTAAGTGGTAATCCAGGTGGTTGAGGCAGCCTGGCTACACAATTTATGGGCACCCTAAGCAGAGGAATACTTGTAGCATGATGTCTCATTGATTATGGTTATTTAGGTTTGGAGAACATACTTAAAACAGAAATGCTTTATAGTAAAACCAGTATCCAAGCTGTAAAGGCAAAATGGTCTACGAATGCAAGCCGTAGAAGGTCCAGGTTCTTTGTGGCTTCCATCAGCCAATTGGCTCCATAAACAGACTGTGTATTACTGAAGCAAGCAATTATTTAAATCTGTGAATGAACTCCAGTAATAGGAAACTTCCACTTCTAGACTTGGCTGTTTCTGTAACTTCCTCCATACAGTCTGTCTGGAATGACAGCATGGATCAGGAACCTCTAAACTTCTCTCCGAGGAGGAACAGGGGCACACAGTAGGACCTCATAGTGGGTCTCCCAGCCATTTAAAATATATCACCTACACTAAAACTTGTCCCATAAATGGCTAAATATCTGCACTGATAAAGGCTTTCCTGTTTAGCAACCTGTCCTAGAAACTCAAGAGTTCCTCTAAAAGTATAGTCCCTGTACATTTTCTGGATAGATTATCAGAAATCATTATACAATAAAGTATAACAGTATAAATCAAAAAGTTTGTCCAGATAATAAAAATTGTTTTATCTATAGATTAACGGACATCTCATACGTCAATGTTTCAAAATGTTACATAACTGATATACTGCATGCTTGAATCCATAAGAACGTTAAAAAGACTTAAGTCAGTCACATATAATCTGTTATTTCCTATGTCGCTATATTGGTCGAGAGGAACACGAAGAAAGAGAAAACCCATAAGCAATGTCTTGCAGAAAAACAGCACCAGGCTGAATTTTCTAGTAGTAGTCAGAAGTCACCTACCTTGAGCAAGCAGCAGTAGACTCTGAGATGCAACTGTCCATCTCACTCTATTTATACTGATAGATAAGGTGGATCTAAACACTATGGAATCCAGCCCAACCAAGGTGTGGTCATCAAGAATTCAATGACATAAATATAATATAGTAATACTTATAAGTCTCATAAAGATAATAGCTTAGTGAAGACATACATGGTACATTTAATATAGCCATTAAGTTAATAATAGTAATTTCAAATAATTATTATGCTTATTTCAGATTCTTAGGAGGCCATGTCTTATACATTGACATAACTTCTTATACTTTCCTCAGGTAAATTGTGGAAATGGCATTTTACTGAGGTTAGGTAAGGGCAAATAAAAGGGCAGACTGAAGAAATAACTGTAACAAGCCACAAAACAGCAAAATGCGACTTTCATCCAAAAACAAGTCAATAAATGAGTTCAGGTAATGTTAGACTAGTTTAAGCTTTTCCTGTACAACCACCTGCAAATAAGAGAAATAGCTGATCTCAGATATTTAGCTCCCTCTGACCCCTACCTAAGGGCGTAGCTATAGGAGAAGCAGGGGAAGCTTTGGGGCCTGAACTCAGAAGGGGCCCACCCAGGAGGAGGACTAAAAGATTTTGTTGTCAGGGCTCCCTCAACAGTATTATAAAATGAAATTGTATTAAGAGACACTGTAGGAAATAGATGGAGAAGCTGCCAGGCCACGTCTGAGAGAACATGGGGCCCAGTCATTTCTAGTTACGCCACTGCCCCTACCCATCAGCCCCAGCAATAGTAATTGCCAGGGCTAACTGTTCTGAGGGATCCCGGGGCTTACCTGAGATAATCCCTGATAGGGTATAATCGAGGTACATCGTTATGTAATTATACATAGTTATTCCAAAGCATAATAATAAAAAATGTAAAGTTTAGAACTTAAAAGTAAAGTAAAAGTTCCCTTGTTGGAGAAAACAAAATTAAGGTTAAACTTAATGTTACTTAGCTACATAGTTAATATGGTTGAAAAAAGACACAAGTCCATCAAGTTCAACCAAGAGATGGGGGGGGGGTGAATTTTAGAAAAGGGATGTGAAAACCCGACTTTTACACGTTTTCATAAGCATTAATGTAATTTACTTTTAAGAATTCATCTAAGCTCTTTTTTTTTTTTTAAACTGTCCACTGTTCCTGCTGTGACCACGTCCTGAAGAAGTCTATTTCACAGATTCACAGTTCTTACAGTAAAGAAGCTTTGACGCTTGAAATTTTTCTTCTCCAGTCGGAGGCAGTGACCCCTTGTCTTTTGAGGGGATTTTACATGGAACAGTTTTTCACCATATTTTTTGTATAGTACATTTTTATATTCATATAGGTTAATCATGTCCCCCTTTAGATGTCTTTTTTCAAGACTAAATAAATTTAATTAATTTAGTCCCTTTCCTTTGTACTTTTTCCAGCTCTAGGATATCCTAGAAGGAAGGAAACACAGCGGGTGTGAAAGATCGCATTAATCCACGTACTTTGGTTCTTACCTACAGTAATCTATTTCAGCAGGTCAAACGGGTAGTATCGGAATGTATATCGATTCTATATGATGACGATATTTTACATGGTTTACTGCAGGATGGCTACAGAGTGGCAGCCAGACGGTCTCCCACGCTGGCTTCATCCCTGTCTCCCTCATTATTTAAATCAGCTTCGAAAAGAACTCAGACCAACACCTGGCTTAAATACACCGGGTTCACACGGTGCGGCAGCCATCCCTGCAAAACTTGCGGTTATGTTGTCTCCACCAAAATCTTCGAGGATTTAGAACATTTTCCATTAAATCTTACATAAATTGCAATACCACTGGGGTAATTTATGTTATCAGATGTACCCAGTGTGACCTCATTTATGTGGGAAGCACCACAAGACGGTTAAAGAACAGGATCCTGGAACATTTGAATTATGTCACTAATTCTTCCTATGTCAATATTTTGAATGCTGCCAGACACTTTGTTTCGATGCATGGTAGGAACTTACGAACTTTTTCTGCCTTTGGAATCGAGCGAGTTTTTCCCTCTATTCGAGGGGGGGATTTCCAAAGGCGATTAATACAAAGGGAGGCCTTTTGGATTCTACAATTAAAAACAAGACATCCGAATGGTTTTATACTTAAAAAAGGAACTCATGTATCTTTATTAGGATTTATTAGGATTTGGTCCATTCCTGGTGAGCATATATATATATAAAAAAGGAAACAAATGGCGGCACCGGAAAAAACAATGTAGGTGCCAGGTCCAGGGATGTAGCTGCTTACCCCATATAATAAAGATGAAAGACGGACAGCACTCCAAGTAAAAGTAGTGGTGTTTATTCACCCATGTGGATGGCAACGTTTCAGCTCATACAAGAGCCTTTTTCAAGCAATGAACACAGTGCATAGTGGGGTATATATAGTCCAACCCCTATTACATCACAGTATAATCAATTAACAACAAAGTATAAAATTAAAGTGCAAATAGTGCATATAAAAAGACAAAATACATGTACAAATGTGTCTTACTCATCAGCGGTGAAGCGCATCAATATTGTATCAAAAACACAGTACGAGGTAAATATATTATACCATAAAAGTACAATGATTAGTAAATGATTACAGGTGCACAAAATGTGGGAGGTGGGAGAAGAAATTATGCTGCAGAAGGGAGGGGGGAGCGGTGACACACCCAGCGCCGCTCCCCACGCCACACGCCGCCGAGTCCGGCGCCCCGACAGAAACACTGCGCAAGCGCCAAGCCGCGCCAAGACCACGGCACGACGTCATCACATGAAGTCGCGGGAGCATGCGCACAAGCACAGAGACACTCGATCGGCCATCTTGAAAAAGGTAAAAGCCTCCCAATGGAGAAACTGCGCAGGCGGGCGCCGGATTCGGCGGCGTGTGGCGTGTGTGGCGCGGGGAGTGGCGCTGGGTGTGTCACCGCTCCCCCCTCCCTTCTGCGGCATAATTTCTTCTCCCTCCTCCCACATTTTGTGCACCTGTAATCATTTACTAATCATTGTACTTTTATGGTATAATATATTTACCTCGTACTGTATTTTTGATACAATATTGATGCACTTCACCGCTGATGAGTAAGACACATTTGTACATGTATTTTGTCAATTTTAAATGCACTATTTGCACTTTAATTTTATACTTTGTTGTTAATTGATTATACTGTGATGTAATAGGGGTTGGACTATATATACCCCACTATGCACTGTGTTCATTGCTTGAAAAAGGCTCTTGTATGAGCTGAAACGTTGCCATCCACATGGGTGAATAAACACCACTACTTTTACTTGGAGTGCTGTCCGTCTTTCATATGTGTGTATGTGTATGTATGTATATATATATATATATATATATATATATACACTGCTCAAAAAAATAAAGGGAACACAAAAATAACACATCCTAGATCTGAATTAATTAAATATTCTTCTGAAATACTTTGTTCTTTACATAGTTGAATGTGCTGACAACAAAATCACACAAAAATAAAAAAATGGAAATCTAATTTTTCAACCCATGGAGGTCTGGATTTGGAGTCACACTCAAAATTAAAGTGGAAAAACACACTACAGGCTGATCCAACTTTGATGTAATGTCCTTAAAACATGTCAAAATGAGGCTCAGTAGTGTGTGTGGCCTCCACGTGCCTGTATGACCTCCCTACAACGCCTGTGCATGCTCCTGATGAGGTGGCGGATGGTCTCCTGAGGGATCTCTTCCCAGACCTGGACTAAAGCATCTGCCAACTCCTGGACAGTCTGTGGTGCAACGTGACGTTGGTGGATAGAGCAAGACATGATGTCCCAGATGTGCTCAATTGGATTCAGGTCTGGGGAACGGGCGGGCCAGTCCATAGCATCAATGCCTTCGTCTTGCAGGAACTGCTGACACACTCCAGCCACATGAGGTCTAGCATTGTCTTGCATTAGGAGGAACCCAGGGCCAACCGCACCAGCATATGGTCTCACAAGGGGTCTGAGGATCTCATCTCGGTACCTAATGGCAGTCAAGCTACCTCTGGCGAGCACATGGAGGGCTGTGCGGCCCTCCAAAGAAATGCCACCCCACACCATTACTGACCCAATGCCAAACCGGTCATGCTGGAGGATGTTGCAGGCAGCAGAACGTTCTCCACGGCGTCTCAAGACTCTGTCACGTCTGTTACATGTGCTCAGTGTGAACCTGCTTTTATCTGTGAAGAGCACAGGGCGCCAGTGGAGAATTTGCCAATATTGGTGTTCTCTGGAAAATGCCAAACGTCCTGCACGGTGTTGGGCTGTAAGCACAACCCCCACCTGTGGACGTCGGGCCCTCATATCACCCTCATGGAGTCTGTTTCTGGACGTTTGAGCAGACACATGCACATTTGTGGCCTGCTGGAGGTAATTTTGCAGGCCTCTGGCAGTGCTCCTCCTGTTCCTCCTTGCACAAAGGCGGAGGTAGCGGTCCTGCTGCTGGGTTGCTGCCCTCCTACGGCCTCCTCCACGTCTCCTGATGTACTGGCCTGTCTCCTGGTAGCGCCTCCATGCTCTGGACACTACGCTGACAGACACAGCAAACCTTCTTGCCACAGCTCGCATTGATGTGCCATCCTGGATAAGCTGCACTACCTGAGCCACTTGTGTGGGTTGTAGACTCCGTCTCATGCTACCACTAGAGTGAAAGCACCGCCAGCATTCAAAAGTGACCAAAACATCAGCCAGGAAGCATAGGAACTGAGAAGTGATCTGTGGTCACCACTTGCAGAAGCACTCCTTTATTGGGGGTGTCTTGCTAATTGCCTATAATTTCCACCTGTTGTCTATCCCATTTGCACAACAGCATGTGAAATTGATTGTCACTCAGTGTTGCTTCCTAAGTGGACAGTTTGATTTCACAGAAGTGTGATTGACTTGGAGTTACATTGTGTTGTTTAAGTGTTCCCTTTATTTTTTTGAGCAGTGTATATATATATATATATATAT
Organism: Bufo bufo; assembly: GCF_905171765.1. NCBI lineage: Eukaryota > Metazoa > Chordata > Amphibia > Anura > Bufonidae > Bufo > Bufo bufo. The sequence continues at coordinate 79,212,369 of NC_053399.1, forward strand.
ATATATATATATATTCTTATTGTGTTGTTTGATCCAGATTAGCAGCCATGAGCATACTTTCGCCATGTCTAATTTGCATTTTCTGTTTTTAACATTGTAAACCACTATTCAGACCATGCGTTTTTTTCAGGAATTCATATATGTTTTTTTGCCAATGTCTCACTGCTGAATTTTTGGAGACTGGCATGTTTTGTTATTCCTGATTAGGACCAAGGAGCCTGAATAGTATATATAGTTGTATGTGCATTCACTTGGTTTTTATAGATGTTACACCTGCACCAATGTTAATTTCAGTTGTTCCTATTGGCTGTGCCTTGGGTGTGCTGCGATCAGCTCCTTCTAATTATCACCTGGAGGTGGGAGGAGAGGTTGCGACTATCCTATATAGACATGGCCAATTGGATTTCTGATCGGTCACGACTAAGAACATGTTTGTTCGAAACGCGTAGACGTTCATTTGGAACACTGAGGTGATGCTGTCACTGTATGGATCGGTACTACACTGAATAAAGGAACCTACAATATTTTCTAACTTCGATGCGGGATTCATCGCTTTATTTCTAATATCCTTTCTATGGACTGGTATCCACAATACATTTTACAGATAAGGCCATGCCAAAGCTTTGTAAAGTGGTAATATTACATTCCTGCCCTGCGAGTCCATGCCTCGTTTAATGCATGACAATATCCTGGTGGCCTTAGAAGCAGCTGATTGACATTGTATGCTGTTATTTAGTCTATGATCTACAAGTACACTCAGATCATTCTCTTCAAGTGACTCTCCCAATGTTACACCCCTTAGGACATATGATGCACATAGATTATTACAACCCAGATGCATAACTTTACATTTATCCACTTTAAACCTCATTTGCTAAATTGATGTCTAAACATTCAGCGTATCCAAATCAGCTTGTAGTTTTTGGACATCTTTACATTATATTTTTAAGTATATTTTTATGATGTAAAAGTGCGTTTCAGCGTGAAACACACACTTCCTGCCTCCAACAGGAAGTGACATCACTCCCACCTTCCGCCTAGCACATGGCATTATTAAGACAGGTATATAAAGCCCAATGGTAAGTTATACTTTTAATACTGCTTGTAGCTGTTTTTAACTTGCTTACACTGCTCCTGATGAAGGGGGTTGTATTCCCCCGAAACGCGTTGAGCCCACCTGTGATTTTCTGAAAAAATAAAAATAAAAACGCCAGAAGTGTTGGATGGTGTTTATTGCCTACAATACTACAAACCATCCTAGTGGGGGAGGTTTTGGTCATTGTGTGTCTTGAGCTTCATTCGATTGACCTCCTCAGTGAAGTAAGTCACCTTTATCTTATTTGACCAAGATTGATTTTATTTACTCTGTAAGAATACTGTGACATTTTTATTATTTTAACGATTAATCAACATTTTTATTATATCTAATAGTCACTGAATTATTCTTACCGATATACCTTCAGTCCTATCTTTGAGACCACACGAGGTTGGCGCCGTCTGGGTGGTGTACCCCTCTTTTTTTTGCTTCCACTTTTTGAAGTGTGCCAGCTATTTTATTCAGAATACGGCAAACCCAGAGAGCTGTGACCCTCAAGTTGTTACATATGGTGGAAAATGCTGGCATAAAATGCCACATGAATTTTACTGCTGCAAGATTTAAAGGGTCAGAAGCCTAATTAACCCTCTAACCCTCCATGACATAACGATATGTCATGAAAGTTAAGAGGAAGTGTCGTGCGGGCTTCTGAACTGAGCTGATGCCATATGCAGTGGGTGCAAGCTGTATAATGCAGTGACCGGAGTCAGAGATAACTCCGAGCCCAGTTACTTAACTCCTCGGATGCCGCTGTCAATAGCGACGAGGGTCTGATCTGTGGGGTTTAAACAGTGGGGACTTCCTGACTCCCTCTGCCTTCCGAGTGGAGCTCCTGCTCCAGTTAGCTGTCTGCAAAGCCATGTCCGAGGCACAGCTTCACAGGCAGCCAGTGAAAATCCCATAGACTGCATTAATATTCTATTCATAAACTATTATATTGCCCGTCTATGGTACAAGAGATCAAAAGATCTCATGACTAAAAAGTGCAATACAAAAATAAAAGTAATTTTTTTTTTTAATAATTGTTATTGCTACATATGTTTATTGTATGCAGTGAATGCTGTAACAGAGAACAACAAATAAAAATAGGGGATGTTCCCCCACAAAAAAAGTCAATAAAACTACAGCTTGCCCCACAAAAGATGAGCCATCATACAGCTCTGTAGATAGAAGATTATGTCAGAATGTGTTAATGCAAAGAAAAACATTTTAATATATTTTTTTTAAATAGGAAAATAAAACAGAAACTACATACATTTGGCATCACTGTAATCATCCTATCATACTGATCAAATTTTTATCGCATAGGGAACATTGTAAACACGAAACAAAAACAAAAAAATGCAGAATTGCTTTTCCTATAGTCCCTCAAAAAAAAAACTCATATGGATATGTGAATAGAAAATTTAAAAAAAAAATGATGGCTCTTGGAAGATGTGGAGAGGAAACAAAAATGCAAAAAAATTTTAATTGCTCCTGTCCTTAAAGGTTAAAAAGGTTGAGCAAATTCCAGCAGGAGGGGATGCTTAAAAACATAAAATAAAAAAAGTTTTATTGATTACTCATAAGAAAATAAAGGAAGGAGGGGAAAATACTTAAATGCACAGGACGGGGGAAAGAGACATGTCTAAAATTCACCGAGTATTGACACGGCAGTGAAGACACTCCTAGAGCTCTACCCCTGAAACCAAGTGCTCACAACACTGTAGCAGTATGTATTCCCTCTACACACTGTCGCATGGACTCTATGCCAATGTGCACTCTAACAAGGGACATACGCCGCTCAAGCACTTATACTGGTATCCCCAGCTGATTAGCATCAATCACAAACCACACACTAATGAGCAAATGTGTGGTCCGCAACACTGTAGCAGTATGTATTCCCTCTGCACACTGTCACATGGACTCTATGGCAGTGTGCACTCAACAAGGGACCTACACTGCTTAAAGGGAGTCTGTCACCACTATATGACTATATACAGCACTTACATGGTGCTGTAGCACACCTATACATGATTCTAATGGTACCTTTGTTATATTCTTTAGACATCCAGAAGCAGGAAAAACGATGTTTATTTCATATGCAAATGATGGAAAATGATGTTAATATTGATATGTGTTTATAAATTTGTTTGTTAATATTGGAATAATAATAAAGAAAGTAAAAAAAAAAAAAAAGGGCGTGTGAGATACACCCTTTATATACTGGCGTTATATTCTTCTATTAATAAAACACCCTTTTTTGGGCAAAATATACAATTTTTCAGGTCTTGCAGCATCAAGACGTTTGAAATTCCAGGGTTATGTACTGCTGTCATATTCAGTTATTAAACAAACACCCATTTTGGGCACAGATTTTTAATTGCGGCCTAGTCTGGATAAGGGTGTGTGAGATACAGTCTTTATATACAGGGGTTGTATTCAGTTATTTGAAATACAGCCATTTTGGGCACAAATCTATAATTGCGGCCTAGTGTGGGTAAGGGCGTGTGAGATACACCATTTATATACAGGGGTTATATTCTTCTATTAATAAAACACCCTTTTTTGGGCAAAATACAACATTTTTCAGGCCTTGCAGCATCAAGACGTTTGGGGGGGAAAAAAGTTTATTTTGCAGCCTTTGCTGCATATGTCATTGTGAGATACAGCCCTTACATAGTGTGGTTCTATTCAGTTATTTGAAATACAGCAATTTTGGGCACAAATCTTTAATTGCGGCCCAGTGTGGGTCAGGGCGTGTGAGATACACCCTTTATTTACAGGGATTATATTCTGTTATTTGAAATACAGCCATTTTGGGCAAACAAATTTAATTGAGGCCTAGTCTGGATCAGGACGTGTGAGATACACCCTGTACATACTGTCGTTCTATTCTGCTATTAATTAAACACCCATTTAGGGCAGAATCCTAAATTTGAGAAATATGAGGAGAGTGTCAAATAAGGGACTTGGCCCAGTTCGTGGTGCTGCTGGTGGAGCTCCTGTTGCAGGGAGAGAACGTGGTCGATCTGTGCCAGCTACACGCACAAATGAAACCCCTTCCTCAGGTGTGAGTAAGCGACAGAACCTGCAGCGGTATTTGGTCGGGCCTAATGCGGCTCTACGAATGGTGAGGCCTGAGCAAGTACAGGCGATAGTAGATTGGGTTGCTGAGAGTGCCTCCAGTTCCTTCACATTGTCTCCCACCCAGTCTCCTGCTGAAAGACCACAGTTGGCACCTGCAGCCGATGTCCATCAGTCTTTCACCTCACCCCCTTGCAAATCAGCCAAGCAGTCTGAGCCCCAAGTCATGCAGCAGTCTCTTCTGCTTTTTGATGACTCTGTTAGCAAGGTTTCCCAGGTCCATCCACCTATCCCTGCCCCAGAAGTGGAAGAGATTGAGTGCACTGATGCCCAACCACTTACGTTTCAAGATTAACCAATATTAACCGGACAGAATAAATATCGAATAAATTGAAAAAACGGACCCCCAAGGAGTCATAATAATCACCAAAAAATGAAACTGACTTTCGTATATATGAAAATCCAAAAGACTTTATTATAAATATATATGAACAATACATACATGCATGATAAAAGAAGGCAGCACAAGGCAGGACACACAGATGAGGAGCAGGACCCAAGGAGAGGCCGGGAGATCAGTGCACGAAAATAACAACAGGGAAAAAAGAATGCTAGCTAAAAAAGCATACCTCAAAACCTCATGACAGCAACGCCCCAAACAAAGTGCAAAGGAGGCAATTGTAGAGATTGAGGTTAAAGTACAAGGACAAGATTAAACATACCCTGAGTGGTGCAAAGATCTCTCGGCCGACTCCTGACCCAACGCCGTTTCGCCAGTAAACCTGGATTCCTCTCAGGCCTGGAACCCTGATTCGCCGATAACCGTGATCAACATGGTAGGCTCAGAAAAGAACATCGAAAGTTGATAGAGAAGATATCTAAATAGATGGTGGACATCACAGGGACATGCGATCAGGCGATCAACAAAGCGGCAGCAGGGCCTTTCCTGGCTAACGTTTCCAAATCCAAAATACCCCAGTGACATTCCCTATAATTTTTTATTAATCATTCCAATAACAGGGCATCTTAAGAGTCCTGTATTGTTATTTATCGTCACTACCTCCCCGGGTCAGGAGTGGGTAATTGCCGCGCGCCCCCTAATTTCCTCAAAATTCTTCCGTTTTAATAGCTTCTCACAGATTTCCGCTTCATCCCATTGCAGCCATTGACCTCCCTTGGATGAGGTCTCCCTTTCTCACGCTCCCTCTCCGGGGTGGAACCCTGATTCGCCGATAACCGTGATCACCATGGTAGGCGCAGAAAAGAACATCGAAAGTTGAAAGAGCAGATATCCAATTGGATCGTAAACATCACGGGGACGTGCGTCATGGTGGGACAGTATGTGAGCACACGTCTACATGAACAGACTGACAGGGGTCAGCCCCTGCAACTTCTGGGTCTCCAAATTGGGCACATGGCCTGAGCTTGCCCTTTACGCCTTGGAGGTGCTGGCCGGCCCTGCAGCCAGTGTATTGTCTGAACGTGTGTTTAGCACGACTGGAGGGGGTTATCACAGGTTATATTTCCCAATGTTTTGGGTGTACCCTAATTTAAAAAGATAAAAATAAATTGAAAACAAAAAAACTGTGTAGGCTACCTCCTCCACCGCTGCTTCCACCTACACCGCCACATCCATCGCCTCCTCAACCTCCAACTCCATATAAACCTTGTTCTCCTAGATCACGTTTTTTTTTTTGTACGTATTTTAAGGTATTTAAAGTCATTTCCCTATCCACTTTTGTTTGCAGAGCACTTGCCATGCTCTTAACCACATTTTGCTGCCATTTGCAGCCCTCTAGCCCTTTCCATGACATTTTTACAGCCATTTTAGTGCTCAAAAGTTCGGGTCCCCATTGACTTCAATGGGGTTCGGGGTCAAGTTCGGGTCCCGAACTCTAACTTTTTTGTGTAGTTCGGACCGCAAAACCCGTCGAACCTGAACATCCAGGTGTCCACTCAACTCTACTTTAGAGATGTCCCGAACTATTCGCCGGCGAACATCGCTTGTTCGCATTTGCCGCGGCGGGCGAACATATGCGATGTTCGGTCCGCCCCCTATACGTCATCATTGAGCAAACTTTGACCCTGTACCTCACAGTCAGCAGACACATTCCAGCCAATCAGCAGCATACCCTCCCTCCCAGACCCTCCCACCTCCTATCAAATAGCAAGAACAGCATCCATCTTAGATTCACTCGGAAGCTGCAGTGTTAGTGAGAGCAGGGACAGTGCTGCTGATGCTGATTTAATAGGGAAATCGTTAGCTAGGCCAGTGTTCTGTGTCCACTCCAGTCCTCAAAGACTCATCTGATCTGCTGTAAAGACAGCGTCCTGACAGCACCCCAAAAAGCCCTTTTTAGGGGTAGTACATCAGTCTTTTTTTTTTCTTTCTCTGTAATATAATTGCCATTGCCTACCAACGTGTGTGTCAGGCCCACAGCGTGTACTGTGCCCACTACTGCCAGTGCCCACCACTCATATCTGGTGTCACAGTAGCTTGCATTTAAAACAGTAAAACAATTTTTTCACTGTAATATAATTGCAGTTGCCTGCAAGCGTGTGTGTCAGGGCCACAGCGTGTACTGTGCCCACTACTCATATCTGGTGTCACAGTAGCTTGCATTTAAAACAGTAAAACCATTTTTTCACTGTAATATAATTGCAGTTGCCTGCCAGCGTGTGTGTCAGGCCCACAGCGTGTACTGTGCCCACTACAGCCAGTGCCCACCACTCATATCTGGTGTCACAGTAGCTTGCACGCATAGTACCACTAATCGGTCGTGGTGCTGTGATTTCGTTTGGCCCTAGAATAATGCCCAGTGTTTAGAGGCCACGTACCCTGAACTCGAAAAGTTCTGAGGAGATAGTTGTCTGGCTAACACAGGACACCCAATCTTCTACAGCTTCCGCTCTGAACCTTGACGCACCATCCATCTCCAGCTCAGCTTTGGGCACCTCTCAAGTTACCACTTGCCCGCCTGCCGTCACCACCAACACTAGCACCACAGCTGCTTCACTTGATCTGTCAGAGGAGTTATTTACACATCAGTTGGAAGAAATGAGTGATGCGCAACCATTATTGCCAGAGGATGTAGATAACAGAGATATGTCTCAGTCAGGCAGCATTACACACATGGACGTACTGTTTGATGATGATGATGTTGTACCCGCTGCTGCTTCCTTTGCTGAGTTGTCAGATACAAGTGAAGCGGTTGATGATGACGATGTGTCCGTGGATGTCACGTGCGTGCCCGCTCGAAGAGAAGAAGAACAGGGGGAAAGTTCAGATGGGGTGACAGAGAGGAGGAGGAGACGAGTTGGAAGCAGGGGGAGGTCATCGCAAGGAGCTAGTGGCACAGTCAGACAGCATGCCAATCAATGAATGCTGTTGCCACCACCAGAATGCCGTCATTGCAAAGCTCAGCAGTGTGGCATTTTTTTTTTGTGTGTCTGCCTCTGATAACAGCGATGCCATTTGCAACCTGTGCAAAAAGAAAGTGAGTCGTGGGAAGTCCAACACCCACCTAGGTACAACTGCTGTGCGAAGGCACATGATCTCACATCACAAACGCCTATGGGATCAACACATGATGAGTACAAGCAGCACACAAACTCAAAGCCACCATCCTCCTCCTGGTCCAGCATCTTCAGCCACGTCAACCACTGCTGTCCTCCTTGCCCCCTCTCAACCATCCGCCACTCCGCCTCTCACCTTCAGCAGTTCCTGCTCATCTGCCCACAGTCAGGTGTCTGTCAAGGAAATGTTTGAGCGTAAGAAGCCAATGTCACAGAGTCACCCCCTTGCCCGGCGTCTGACAGCTGGCTTGTCGGAACTCTTAGCCCGCCAGCTTTTACCATACAAGCTGGTGGAGTCTAAGGCCTTCAAAAAATTTGTAGCTATTGGGACACCGCAGTGGAAGGTACCCAGCCGAAATTTTCTTTTCACAAAAGGCAATCCCCAACCTGTACTCTATTGTGGAAAAGGAAGTCATGGCATGTCTGGTACACAGTGTTGGGGCAAGGGTCCATCTGACCACTGATACCTGGTCTGCAAAGCACGGTCAGGGCAGGTATATCACGTACACTGCGCATTGGGTAAACCTGCTTATGGCTGCCAAGCATGGAATGTGTGGCTCTGCAGAGGAGTTGGTGACACCACCACGACTTGCAGGCAGGCCTGCTGCCACCTCCTCTACTCCATCCTCTTCGCTAACCTCCTCGGCTGAGTCCTCTTCTGCTGCTGCGTCTTGCTCCACATCAACTGCACCCCCCCCAGCTCCCCAGGGGCTATTCCACATCCCGGATACGACAGTGTCACGCCGTCTTGGGGTTGACTTGCCTGAAAGCGGAGAGTCACACCGGACCAGCACTCCTGTCCACCCTGAACACACAGGTGGATCAGTGGCTGACTCCGCACCAACTGGAGATCGGCAAAGTGGTGTGTGACAACGGAAGCAATTTGTTGGTGGCATTGAATTTGGGCAGGTTGACACATGTGCCGTGCATGGCACATGTGCTGAATCTGATCGTACAACGCTTTGTGCATAAGTACCCAGGCTTACAGGACGTCCTCAAGCAGGCCAGGAAGGTGTGTGGCCATTTCAGGCGTTCCTACACGGCCATGGCGCACTTTTCCGATATTCAGCGGCGAAACAACATGCCAGTGAGGCGCTTGATTTGCGACAGCACGACACGTTGGAATTCAACACTCCTAATGTTCGACCTCCTGCTCCAACAAGAAAAAGCCGTCAATGAGTATTTGTATGACCGGGGTGCTAGGACAGCCTCTGCAGAGCTGGGTATTTTTTTGCCACGTTACTGGACGCTCATGCGCAATGCCTGTAGGCTCATGCGTCCTTTTGAGAAGGTGACAAACCTAGTCAGTCGCACCGAAGGCACCATCAGCGATATCATCCCATTTGTTTTCTTCCTGGAGCGTGCCCTGCGAAGAGGGCTGGATCAGGCCATAGATGAGCGTGAAGAGGAAGAGTTGTGGTCACCATCACCACCAGAAACAGCCTTATCAGCATCGCTTGCTGGACCTGCGGCAACGCTGGAAGAGGAGTCTGAGGAAGAGGAGTCAGACTAACCACAGCAGGCATCCCAGGGTGCTCGTTGTCACCTATCTGGTACCCGTGGTGTTGTACGTGGCTGGGGGGGAAGAACAGACCTTCAATGACATCAGTGAGGACGAGGAACGGGACATGAGTAGCTCGGCATCCAACCTTGTGCAAATGGGGTCTTTCATGCTGTCATGCCTGTTGAGGGACTCTCGTATAAAAAGGCTGAAGGAGAACGACCTGTACTGGGTGGCCACGCTACTAGACCCCAGGTATAAGCAGAAAGTGGCTGAAATGTTACCGAATTACCGGAAGTCGGATAGGATGCAGCAGTTACAAAACAAGTTAAAAAGTATGCTTTACACAGCGTATAAGGGTGATGTCACAGCACAACGGGAATGTAACAGGGGAAGAGGTGAAAGTAATCCTCCTCCTACCACGACCACGCCGGCAAGGACAGGACGCTTTACAGACGTGTTGTTGATGGAGGATATGCAGAGCTTTTTAAGTCCTACGCATGGCCACAGCCCTTCGGGGTCCACCCTCAGAGAACGACTCGACCGACAGGTAGCAGACTACCTCGCCTTAACTGCAGATATCGACACTCTGAGGAGCGATGAACCCCTTGACTACTGGGTGTGCAGGCTTGACCTGTGGCCTGAGCTATCCCAATTTACGATAGAACTTCTGGCCTGCCCCGCTTCAAGTGTCCTGTCAGAAAGGACCTTCAGCGCAGCAGGAGGTATTGTCACTGAGAAGAGAAGTCGTCTAGGTCAAAAAAGTCTAGATTACCTCACCTTTATTAAGATGAATGAGGCATGGATCCCGAAGGGACTGACAGTGGGGGATGCATTTGACTAAAAAAGGCCTCATGAGATGCCTTGGGCTAAAAATGGTCTACACGCTGCTGTATTTAATCTCTGCATGCCGGATGACTTGCTTGACTTCTCCGCCACCAACTAGGGTTCAAGCCGCAATGTTTTAGTGCACTTTCTGCCTGGAAAACATAAATTTTTCCCGGCCCCTGCTACAGCAGCTGCAACAATAACTAATTTTTCAGGCATGTGTAGATGCCTAATTTTTCTGGCCTCTGGTGCTGCACTGTGGCTGCAAAAACAAAACAAAAAAAAAGGCACATACATGTGTCAATTCCCCTTCGTGATCGTTACCTTGTTGTGGTGAAGGGGCTTGCGTATCACAATGAAGCGATCACCTCTATGAGTGTGTTGGCAATGTTGGCACACCCCAGATGATAAGGTCGTTGCTTCATTGTGAACAGACCAAAAGCGATCGGCTGGATAATTTTGCATAGAAAAAAACATTAATTTTCTTTGTGATCATCTAAGGTGATCATTAAAGCCTACTAGGCCAACAATGGGCCCACACTGCAGAATCATTGTTTTCTGGGTCACTTAACTGTCACTGAACTACCTCAGCACGACCATAGGCTTTGAAAAACCGCCATCGCCTGCAAACTCCCAAAGTGCGCACGAGCACAGTCATCACTACACCAAGATTGACGCATAGAGGAATAAAATTTATGTCATGAGTGTGTCAACTATTGACAACTCTTTGCAGTTGTCTAAACTCTATTCGATACACGTCCCCTGATAGGAGACGTAACAGGGATTAAACTGATAGGAAGAGTACTACTTAACATACCACTCATATCGGGTGGCACAGTACATTGCACGGCGCACGCGCAGTGCCCCAAATTGGAAGTAAGAGGACCAACCAAGCATCTTTTTCCATCTCCCGGTTCCTAAAATCTATTCCATACACCGACCCCTGATAGGGGACGTAACAGGGATTAAACTGATAGGAATAGTACTACTTAACATACCACTCATATAGGGTAGCACAGTACATTGCACGGCGCATGCGCAGTGCCCCAAATTGGAAGTAAAAGGACCGACCAAGCATCTTTTTCCATCTCCCGGTTCCTAAAATCTATTCCATACACCACACCGGCCCCTTATAGGGGACAAAACAGAGATTAAACTGGTAAGAACAGATTTTTTTAATAAAAAAAAAAAAGAGGACATCCTCTGCGGAGCTGGGTATTTTTTTGCCGCGTTACTGAACACTCATGCACAATGGCTGTAGGCTCATGCGTCCTTTTTGCGGAGGTGACAAACCTGGTCAGTCAAACCCAAGGCAACATCATCGACCTCATCCCATATGTGTTTTTTCTGGAGCGTGCCCTGGGAAGAGTGCTGGATCAGGCCGTAGATGAGCATGAAGAGGAAGAGTTGTGGTCACCATCACCACCAGAAGCAGCCTTGTCGTCGTCGATTGCTGGACCTGCGGCAACGCAGAGAGAGGAGTCTGAAGAAGAGGAGTCAGAGGAGGAAGGTGGCTTTGAGGAGGTGGAAGACCAACCACAGCAGGCGTCCCAGGGGGCTTGTTGCCACCTTTCGGGGACCCTTGGTGTTGTACGTGGCTGGGTGGAGGAAGAGACCTTCAATGACGTCAGTGAGGACAAGGAACGGGACATGGCTAGCTTGGTATCCAACCTTGTGAAAATTGACTGTTTGCGGTTGTTTGCGGTGCGTTAAACGGGGAGTTTGGTCTATCATAGTTTGGTCTGTCACTGTGAAGCGGGCGTAACCCTTACACTCACTGATCGATACAACATCATACCTGATGTTTTAAAGCACGTTATTCCAAACAATTTAGGAATGTTAGGTGATTTATGCCCTTTATGGATTAAAACCGACTCTGCGTCAATTACGTCATTTTCCATGGAAGTGTTGCCATGGATCCCCCTCCGGCATGCCACAGTCCAGGTGTTAGTCCCCTTGAAACAACTTTTCCATCACTATTTTGGCCAGAAAGAGTCCCTATGGGTTTTAAAATTCACCTGCCTATTGAAGTCTCTGGCGGTTCGCCCGTTCGCGAACAGTTGCGGAAATTCGTGTTCGCCGTTCGCGAACGGAAAATTTTATGTTCACGACATCTCTACTCTACTTACAATGTCTGATAGAAATATGATCTTAGGCAGTCAGGGACAGTCAAAAGTGACAATCAAGCTTTTATTCTACTGCCAGGGACAGGCTATAATTACAAAGAAGAATTGCGTAGAATAGGGGCAGGCAGGTAAAGCTGTCAGCTAGGGAGTAAGAAGAGGTGAGGAGCTGAGGCTGAGTGTGCCTCCTAGCAGAACCTCTACCTGCAAGGACAGTTCCTTCATTTTTCCCTATTTCAACAGAAACACATTCCTGTGTTGGTGGGAGGTGAAATAATACTGTAAAACATCTGTTTTACCATCCAGATAATAGATGTAGCATTTGAAATCTCAGTAAAAGCATTTAAAATACTAGTCTGAACTTCATGTCAGGGCATCTCTACACAGTTAATAATATTTTTTTTTTGTTTAAGTGTTGAAAACCAGCAAATACTTATGTTACAATATGCAGGGTAGTGGAGGATAACATTTGTGAGTGATAACATGACATAGCAGGCAAAAATCCATGGTATTTCATCTCCGCACAGTTCAAGTGTAATTTTTGGGGAGTTGAAGTTTTCAAAGTCAGCATATATAGGTGAAACTCGAAAAATGTGAATATCGTGCAAAGTTCATTTATTTCAGTAATGCAAATTAAAAGGTGAAACTAACATATGAGATAGACTCATTACATGCAAAGCGAGATATTTCAATCCTTTATTTGTTATAATTGGGATGATTATGGCTTATAGCTTATGATACCCTAAAGTCACAATTCTGAGGTACCCTTTGCTCAGGGGGTATGGATTAATTAGTTGACTAGAGTATGACACTTTGAGCCTAGAATATTGAACCTTTTCACAAAATTCTAATTTTAAGCTGCATTAATGCAATTCCTTTTAATTTGCATTACTAAAATAAATGGACTTTTGCACGATATTCTAATTTTTCGAGTTTCACCTGTAAGTGTCTAACAATACGTAGGATAGCAGAAGATAACATTTGTGAGTGATGATCTGACATACTAGGCACAAATCTGTGTTATTTCATCTCTACACAGTTAAAATTTTAAAAAGATTTGGTTGAAATTTTGAAAACAATCATATATGTGTCTTACGATATGTAGGGTAGCAGAGGATAACATCTGTGTGTGATAATGTGACATACTAGGCTGAAATCCATGTTGTTTCATCTTCAGGCACTTTGTGTTGGTGTGGTGGGTGGAAATAATTGCATAGTAGTTTCTCCACTTGTGTTTTACACTGGAGACATTTGTTTTCTGAATCTGCATATTTTATCGAGCAAAAGACATTGGGCACAAATCTGTTAGTGGCGCAGATACCAGACCTACCAAATGTGTCTTTTGGGTACACCTGTGATTTATTTAGTCGGTAATGAGCTATTTTCATATTGGTTGACTTAAATGACAAGAGGAGACATTAAATTGCTGTAATCACAACAGAATTTTATTTATATGCTTTGGCTATAGAATAATTTAGTAAGGATGAAGGGACAGTAATTATCATGAGGTATATATAGATATTGGAGGGCAAACCACAGGTCTATTACTTATCTTTTCCTTGTCTAAAGTTGTAAGAAGAATCCTGTCCCTGTCCTTGACTCTGTCCTCCTTGCTGGGTTCCAGAACTTTGTTGCCCACTGCCCTGATTTCCCCCAGTCTGCTGGCCACTGCTCTGACCCTGTCCTTGTTGGTATCCACCGCCCTGCTGACCACTGCTCTGACCCTGTCCTTGTTGGTATCCACTACCCTGCTGACCACTGCTCTGACCCTGTCCTTGTTGATTTCCACCGCCCTGCTGACCAACGCTCTGATCCTGTCCTTGTTGGTATCCACCGCCCTGCTGACCACCGCTCTGACCCTGTCCTTGTTGGTATCCACTACCCTGCTGACCACTGCTCTGATTCTGTCCTTGTTGATATCCACTGCCCTGCTGGCCACTGCTTTGATCTTGTTGTTGTCCGCTGCCATACTGGGAGCTGCTGCCAGTTTGCCCTTGGTATCCACTGTCTTGTCCACTTCCTTGGCTCTGTTGACCACTGGTTGGGGTTTGGCTGCTTCCTCGGCTTACTGCAATTGAGGTCTATAAAAAAAACAGACATACATTTTACACTCAAAGGCAACTGTTCATGAAGATTTTTCCTCTCCAGTGTGTTGAAGAATATAATAAAGTACAGATCTACAAGTCAAACAGAACATGGCTTCGGTTCATACTAATAGTTTATAACATGCAATACCGGTTTAACAAGTTCCACTTACCGAGCTCTGTTGGCTGCCAGAAGGCTGGGAAGATAATATCAAAATCAAATTAGAGGTTAAACATGGATACAATACTCTGAATATTATGTGATCTCCGCCAAATCCATCCATACTCACACAATAACCATATATAAAAACTGTGTATTTTAAGTATCTGTATATTTGTATATTTTGCACATAATCAAAAGTGATTGATTATAAAAAGGGTCTGCTTTTATCACAAGATGCTAGCTTGGTCTATGGCCTGCCTCTGGTATTGAAACATGGACCTTTTTATTTGAATGGAGTTGAGCTGCCATATCAGACACAGCCTATGGATAAGGCCTCATGCACACAACCGTTGTTGTGTTCCGTTCCGCAAAATGGGGTTCCGTTGTTCCGTGATCCGTTTCTGTTTCCGTGTGTCTTCCTTTATTTTTGGAGGATCACCAGACATGAAGGAAAGTTAAAAAAAGTGTATGTCAAGTTTGCAATGCAAATGATAGGAAAAAACGGATGTGGACACGCGGACGCGGATGACAATATTGTGTGCCTCCGCGTTTTTTCACGGTCCCATTGACTTGAATGGGTCCGCAAACCGTTTTCCGTGAAAAAAATAGGACAGGTTATATTTTTTTGACAGACTGGAACCACGGATCACGGACGCGGATGACAAACGGTGCATTAGCCGAGTTTTCAACGGACCCATTGAAAGTCAATGGGTCCGCAGAAAATCACGAGGAACGGAACGGACATGGAATGAAAAAACGGTCGTGTGCATGAGGCCTAAGAGTGGGATTTTTCTGGAAAAAGAAGCAGAAAGTGTTTCCAATCTCAGACATATTGATTTCATAATGTCATGAGGATATTTGTCTTCTTATTAGATGCACTTCTATGATAAATGGAATAGTTCTATATAAAAGCAGATAATGGTAGTCGGATTGTAATTGTATTTATATTAATTTATTCTAAAGTCAGACATTATACATGGGTTATATTTTTATTTTAAATTGAGATTTCTACAATTTGACATGTGTAGAGATTGTGTCAAATATTGTTACATATTATATACGGATTGTATGCCTACATGTAATAATTTAAGAGTATTAAACAGGAATCATGAGTGTACAGATTCTGACAATACAGATATGTCCAAGGGCAGAATTAATTTATAGTGATGTCTGTAGGGATAGTTGGCTAGCTCTGCTAAAATCAGCGGTTTAGCCAGCATTCATGTTGTGTATATGAATTACCCCAGAAAAGAGTACTTGCAAAAAGATATATTGTTATTGTGATAATTGGTCTAATGTAATGTTCTGATTTATTGCATTGTGCACTTGATAGTTTTGTGTGGATAGGTCAGGATTAACAATTTAGGACTTAGGTCCACCCCTAGTCTCACTCATAAGATTAGGTCTGAGTCCTAGAGAATCACTGACTACCATCAGGGAGGAGCCCGAACATCAATTTGGGCCCTAAGGGAAAAACGGGTACGTCCTCCTGTCGCTTCCTGGCCCTAGGAAGCATCGGTGTGAGGATTGCCACTGTGATTTGAATGAACCACTGTTGCTACCAGAGCCTCTACCACACCCATCCTCCGTTTTGTGGGGCATGTACCTCAGGTGTTGGATACTGAGATGGGGCACCAACAAGACTGTCTGCCATGGCCAGGATTTTTACACAAAGAGTCATGGCAATAAACTGGAAGAGTAACTGCACTTTACATATACTTTGGATATGTCAGAGTGACATATTGCTTGGACCCTCACCAATTAAAACCGATGATGAGACCCCCTCACCGATCACTAAGATGAGGAGGGACGTGAACATGGGATTAATAGAAAGTCTATGAGACCATCTTAATTTCCATCTTCAGCTGAGACAACATTCAATGAGTGCTTCTAACGACTTCTTTGATCAAATGACAGGGGACTGAATGCTCGAACCCCAGGATCAAAACCTTTGATATTTTACCCTGACACTATTCCAATATTTCCTGCACATAAAACACCAATGTTATCTCATCTCAATCATTCCAAACATTTCAGTTCATGAATATGTAATAAATCAGGCTTGTTTCCTATAAGATAAGTTCTTCTCTTACCTTCTTGGAGGGGTTTGGTGCTGAAAATTGAAAAAAAGAAGGTAAATATACTGATTTAGGTCACTATTTGTGACAAATGATTAATTTTGCTTTGATTAGAGGCCAGCTATAAATCTAAGGACCTTACCTCCTTCCATGGCTGTGGTTTGGGTTTTTAGGCTCCTGAAGAGGATGTGTAGGATAAAAGCTGTTGAGAAATTAATAAATAGTCATTAAAGTAGATTAATGGAACACTGTGTGCAAAACTTATATATTGCATTATGCCAAGTGTAGGAAGTGCAGGCGGTGCACGCCTCAAGGATTCTCTCATTAGTGTTCTTTCAATGCATTTCATGGCTATCCCATTGATTTCAACAGGCATGGTGCTTCATTTCTGCTGCAGGGAAAATTATTATTGGTTTGTTGGAGCACAGCGTCAGAATGCAAATGAGTATGAAGATAAGAATTACATAACTGGACTCAGCGTCACTTACACTATTCACTGCTTACTCTAGTTTGGGGGGTGTTTTGGACCTGACAGATTCTCTTCAAGCCAGTAGGAATCCTGTAATCCCCATATAACTGGACTCGACCACAATAAGGGCAACCCAAAACAGATAATCCCTCAAGAAACTGTGATCTAGGACTCTGTGTGTGAATGATAACATTTTCAAAAGATTACAAATTGGGCCTCCCATATGACTGATAGACTATAGTCCATATATACAAAAATAAACTATTCTACTGTTAGGGAAGGGGTAGTCTATGGAGGATCAGACAGCTGGGCTCACTGTAATCTACTAGTGGAATTGGTTTCATATTGATTAACGTAGAGTCATATATTGGTTGTCTTAATATTATATACAAAGTATGTGGTTAGAAGTCGATATAATACTTTCTTCATTACAACTACAGATCTTATGTAGTAAGTAGTCCAGTAAACTTTGGATTATTTACCAGGACATCTGACAGTACTGAATCCACTCATTATTTTGCTTGTCATAACATATAAAGTGGGTGGTTGGCATCACCTTCTGTCATTACACTTTTTAATAACTAGTTGTTAAATTTTGCTTTCATCTTTATGTCAGGAGTCATGGTTGAAAAGTCATTGGGATAATTAACATTTACAAGTTGGCCTTCTGTTTCTATAGGATACAGAGTAATAAAGTAATAATCCCCTAGAGGTGAATGGTGCCCGTACCCGATAAGGCCAGGTTGCAGTAACTGCCATTTGCCGGCTGTGGCTATACTTGACATGCCTTAGGTTACAAGTACAGGTGTAGCCCACTGGTAAGTGGTAATCCAGGTGATTGAGGCAGCCTGGCTACACAATTTATGGGCACCCTAAGCAGAGGAGTACTTGTAGCATGATGTCTCATTGATTATGGTTAGTTAGTTTTGGAGAACATACCTAAAACAGAAATGCTTTATAGTAAAACCAGTATCCAAACTGTATTCTGTAAAGGCAAAATGGTCTACGAATGCAAGCCGTAGAAGGTCCAGGTTCTTTGTGGCTTCCATCAGCCAATTGGCTCCATAAACAGACTGTGTATTACTGAAGCAAGCATTATTTAAATTTGTGAATGAACTCCAGTAATAGGAAATTTCCACTTAATGAATCGGCTGTTTCTGTAACTTCCTCCATACAGTCTGTCTGGAATGACAGCATGGATCAGGAACCTCTAAACTCCTCTCCGAGGAGGAACAGGGGCACACAGTAGGACCTCATAGTGGGTCTCCCAGCCATTTAAAATGTATCACCTACCCTAAAACTTGGCCCATAAATGGCTGAATATCTGCACTGATAAAGGCTTTCCTGTTTAGTAACCTGTCCTAGAAACTCAAGAGTTCCTCTAAAAGTATAGTCCCTGTACATTTTCTGGATAGATTATCAGAAATCATTATACAATAAAGTATAACAGTATAAATCAAAAAGTGTCCAGATAATAAAAATAGTTTTATCTATAGATTAACGGACATCTCATAATTCAATGTTTCAAAATGTTCCATAACTGATATACTGCATGCTTGAATCCATAAGAACGTTAAAAAGACTTAAATCAGTCACATATAATCTGTTATTTCCTATGTCGCTATATTGGTCGAGAGGAACACGAAGAAAGAGAAAACCCATAAGCAATGTCTTGCAGAAAAACTGCACCAGGCTGAATTTTCTAGTAGTAGTCAGAAGTCACCTACCTTGAGCAAGCAGCAGTAGACTCTGAGATGCAACTGTCCATCTCACTCTATTTATACTGATAGATAAGGTGGATCTAAACACTATGGAATCCAGCCCAACCAAGGTGTGGTCATCAAGAATTCAATGACATAAATATAATATAGTAATACTTATAAGTCTCATAAAGATAATAGCTCAGTGAAGACATACATGGTACATTTAAATTAGCCATTAAGTTAATAATAGTCATTTCAAATAATTATTATGCTTATTTAAGATTCTTAGGAGGCCATGTCTTATACATTGACATAACTTCTTATACTTTCCCCAGGTAAATTGTGGAAATGGCATTTTACTGAGGTTAGTTAAGGGCAAATAAAAAGGCAGACTGAAGAAATAACTGTAACAAGCCACAAAACCGCAAAATGCGACTTTCATCCAAAAACAAGTCATGAATCAATAAATGAGTTCAATCAATAAATGTTTTCAGGTAATGTTAGACTAGTTTAAGCGTTCCCTGCACAACCACCTGCAAATAAGAGAAATAGCTGCTCTCAGATATTTAGCTCCCTCTGACCCCTACCTAAGGGCTTAGCTATAGGAGAAGCAGGGGAAGCGGCTGCTTTGGGGCCTGAACTCAGAAGGGGCCCACCCAGGAGGAGGACTAAAAGATTTTGTTGCCAGGGCTCCCTCAACAGTATTATAAAATGAGATTGTATTAACAGACACTGTAGGAAATGGATGGAGAAACTGCCAGGCCACGTCTGAGAGAACATGGGGCCCAGTCATTTCTAGTTACGCCACTGCACCTACCCATCAGCCCCAGCAATAGTAATTGCCAGGGCTAACTGTTCTGAGGGATCCCGGGGCTTACCTGAGATAATCCCTGATAGGGTATAATAGAGGTACATCGCTATGTAATTATACATAGTTATTCCAAAGCATAATAATAAAAAATGTAGAGTTTAGAACTTAGAAGTAAAAGTTCCCTTTGTTTGAGAGAACAAAATTAAGGTTAAACTTAAAGGGAACCTGTCACCTCCCAAAATCATTCCAAGACACTAGCAGTACCTGTGTGTAGCCCGCAGTGTGTTTCTGATGATGCCTTTCTTCCTGAAGGCAGATGCAGCAAAAGTACTGAAAACGTTCTTTAATCCCCTGTCCGGCGCGCTTCTCCACACATGCTTGAAGTCCATGAGCAGCGGCCTCCTTGCTTCAAGTCACGGTAACTGCGCCCCCTTCGCTGTGACTGACAGCGCTTATGCACGAGAGTTCGGCTGGCTTTGCCGAACAGCCGGCTGTCAGTCACAGCGAAGGGGCAGGGAAGGGGGCGCAGTTACCGTGACTTGAAGCAAGGAGGCCGTTGCTCAGTAACTTCAAGCATGTGTGGAGAAGCGCGCCGGCAGGGAATAAAGGGGCTGCTTGGGATGGTTTTGGGAGGTGACAGGTTCCCTTTAATGTAACTTAGCTACATAGTTAATATGGTTGAAAAAAGACACAAGTCCATCAAGTTCAACCAAGAGATGGGGGGGGGGGGGGGGGGGGTGAATTTTAGAAAAGGGATGTGAAACCCAGACTTTTACATGTTTTCATAAGTATTAAGGTTTTTTACTGTTAAGAATTTATCTAAGCTCTTTTTAAAACCGTCCACTGTTCCTGCTGTAACCATGTCCTGAGGAAGTCTATTCCACAGCTTCACAGTTCTTACAGTAAAGAAGCTTTGACGCTTAAACTTTTTCTTCTCCAGTCGGAGACAGTGTCTTTTGAGGGGATTTTACATGGAACAGTTTTTCACCATATTTTTTGTATAATCCATTTATATATTCATATAGGTTAATCATGTCCCCCTTTAGACTAGTGATGAGCGGCAGGGGTCATATTCGAATTCGCGATATTTCACGAACATTTTGTAGAATATTCGCAAATTCGAATATTCGTTATATTCTAGGTTTTTTTACTCCAAAAATCGACAAGGTAATGATCGCGTAATATGCAAATTTTCATAATGCGAATTTTTATCGCAAATTTTTCAATTACCGAGCAAAAACCTGATTCCTCCCTGCTTCTTGCTTGTGGGCCAATGAGTCATAGCACTATATCCAATATATTAGTTTTTTCAAATATTCGTAATATTCTTAAACAAGAATATATAGCAATACAGCGAATATAAAAAAAAATCTAATGTACAGCAATTTAGCTAATATAGTGCTATAATCTTTTTTTTCAATAGTTGAAATTTTTTTACAATCTGAACTTCAGATGAGAAAAAAATTACAACTATTAGACAAAGAAGATTATAGCACTATATTAGCTAAATTGCTCTATATTCTTTTTTTTCAAATATTCGCTATATTGCTATATATTCTTGTTTTAGAATATTACAAATATTCGAAAAAACAAATATATTCGATATAGTGCTATATATTCGTTTTTTAGAATATTCATCATTTTTCCCATTTAAAGTCATGATTCCTCCCTGCTTCTTGCTTGTGGGTCAATGAATCAAGTTTTTACTCGGCAATTGAAAAATTTGCGATAAAAATTCGCATTATGAAAATTCACATTACAAAAATTTGCAATAGAATTAAAAATCTCGAATATTCGAAATTACGAATATACAGTACAGACCAAAAGTTTGGACACACCTTCTCATTCAAAGAGTTTTCTTTATTTTCATGACTATGAAGGCATCAAAACTATGAATTAACACATGTGGAATTATATACATAACAAACAAGTGTGAAACAACTGAAAATATGTCATATTCTAGGTTCTTCAAAGTAGCCACCTTTTGCTTTGATTACTGCTTTGCACACTCTTGGCATTCTCTTGATGAGCTTCAAGAGGTAGTCCCCTGAAATGGTCTTCCAACAGTCTTGAAGGAGTTCCCAGAGATGCTTAGCACTTGTTGGCCCTTTTGCCTTCACTCTGCGGTCCAGCTCACCCCAAACCATCTCGATTGGGTTCAGGTCTGGTGACTCTGGAGGCCAGGTCATCTGGCGCAGCACCCCATCACTCTCCTTCATTGTCAAATAGCCCAATTTTTCCCAATTTTTCAGCTGACTGACCTTCATTTCTTAAAGTAATGATGGCCACTTGTTTTTCTTTACTTAGCTGCTTTTTTCTTGCCATAATACAAATTCTAACAGTCTATTCAGTAGGACTATCAGCTGTGTATCCACCTGACTTCTCCTCAACGCAACTGATGGTCCCAACCCCATTTATAAGGCAAGAAATCCCACTTATTAAACCTGACAGGGCACACCTGTGAAGTGAAAACCATTTCAGGGGACTACCTCTTGAAGCTCATCAAGAGAATGCCAAGAGTGTGCAAAGCAGTAATCAAAGCAAAAGGTGGCTACTTTGAAGAACCTAGAATATTACATATTTTCAGTTGTTTCACACTTGTTTGTTATGTATATAATTCCACATGTGTTAATTCATAGTTTTGATGCCTTCAGTGTGAATCTACAATTTTCATAGTCATGAAAATAAAGAAAACTCTTTGAATGAGAAGGTGTGTCCAAACTTTTGGTCTGTACTGTATATCACTATATTCTAAATATTTGCAAATTTTCGAAGTACCTATATTTGCGATAAAAATTCATAATTCGAATATTCGTGATCAACACTACTTTAGACTTCTTTTTTTAAGACTAAATAAATTTAATTCATTTAGTCGCTTTCCTTTGTACTTTTTCCAGCTCTAGGATATCATTTCTATGGACTGGTATCCACAACACATTTTACAGATAAGGCCATGCCAAAGCTTTGTAAAGTGGTAGTATTACATCCCTGCCCCGCGAGTCCATGCCTTGTTTAATGCATGACAATATCCTGGTGGCCTTAGAAGCAGCTGATTGACATTGTATGCTGTTATTTATCTTATGATCTACAAGTACACTCAGATCATTCTCTTCAAGTGACTCTCCCAATGTTACATCCCCTAGGACATATGATGCACATAGATTATTACAACCCAGATGCATAACAATTATCCACTTTAAACCTCATTTGTATCCAGATCAGCTTGTAGTTTTTGGACATCTTCCATAGACTGCATATTACTACATAGCTTGGTGTCATCTGCAAAAATAGAACCAGTGATATTAATCCTATCCTCAATATCATTAATAAGTTAAATAATAGAGGACCCAGCACTGAACCTTGGGGTACACCACTTATAACCTGGGCCCATTCTGAATAGGAATCATTGACCACAACTCTCTGGACACCGTCCTTTAGCCAGTTTTCATTCCAATTACAAACTATACTTTCCAAGCCTATAGACCTTACTTTACCTATTAAACGTCTATGAGGGACAGTATCAAAAGCCTTTGTAAAATCCAGCCTCGTATTTTGATACAGTAATTTATGCTAATAAACACGACTTAAGTATTGCCATATTTGCTGAAACTTCGGAAAGACCTCTGCGGAGGCCATACATTTTCAGTGATGGCCAGTTCGCAGTGTTTGCCGACAAACACATGCGATCTGCCATCTTTATTCCCAAGCCCGGCGATGCAGAGGTAAGTCCTTACCTGTGCCTGCGCCGCGAGCCGCTCTGAAACACATGCGGTCACCGGGAGCAGGCAGTTCCGAGAACAGCCTTTATCGGGCTTGAAGCCTATGGTTTAAAAGGTACACCCAAAGAAGACAGAGGTGATACATATATCTCCACCTATACCATACATATGTTCAAGAAAAGCAGTCAGCAACATAAGATGAAGTGATAAAGGCTTAACATTAGAAATAAAGTGAACCATTGAGTCCAACAAGGAGGACCTGGATGAAAAAAAGGGTTAATCAACAACAAATGGTGTACACCAAAGGCTATATCCCATGGATGCTCAGGGTGTTTTCCGAGAAGAGTCACTTGAGGGTCAACTTCCCAGGACGTTTCATCATCTTTGTGATCCTGCTAGAGTCAACTTTTTCCCAGGTGGTAAAGATGGGCACAGACGGGAATGTTGCAATATCTTGATTGGGAGCCCAGTCAAGGATGGTGACCTTGAATAAAAAAATACAGTGGTCCCTCAAGATACAATATTAATTGGTTCCAGGATGACCATTGTATGCTGAAACCATTGTAACTTGAGTAATTGGTTCCAAGGACCCAAAATGTCATCCAACATAAGAGAAAATAAAGATATAAGAAAAATAATCAGATAACTAAGACAGGTAATATAAGCCCTTACATATAATAGTCAGGAATAGCTAACTAGCAACTAATCCAGCTAGTTTACCAGAGAAGTGGCCTTGTTTGGTTGGATCTGAGTCTGAGACATTGTATGTTGAGTCTAGTTTCAACTTACGATGTTCCAGAAAAGACCATTGTATGTTGAAAATATAGTATCCTGAGGCCATTGTATCTTGAGGTATCAGTGTATAACATGTCCTATTCTTGTCCGCGCTTTGTGGACAAGAATAGGCATTTATATTAAAGGCTGTCCGTGCGGTTCCGCAAATTGCGGAACGCACACAGACGCCATCCGTGTTTTGAGGATCCGCGATTTGCGGACCGCAAAACACAGCACAGTCGTGTGCATGAGGCCTAAGAGTGATGAGAGCCAGATCTTGATAAAGGGTGACAGAACATTTGTCCAAAGAGTATGGGCCATAGCTTTGGGCACTACTAAGAAGGTCTTCCTTGACTCTGAAATTGAAGAAACAATATATGACTTCTCCAGGAGGCTCATTCGGCTTAGGCTTACCCTGTAATGATATTTGCACCTGTTCAATAATGATAAAAAATTGGCTATAGATCTCTTGGGTGATGATTATTCTGAACTTAACTGTGAAATGTAGGGTCAATTTCTGGGATGCCTTTTAGATGGACATTGCAGAGAAGAGACCGGAGGCAGCGCCTCATGTGTGTTGCTGTTTAATGTGAGATGGTAATAAATAATCAGTTGTGCTTACCCTCTATTGATGTGAGAAGTCACAACTGCTTTTCCTCACTTTGCTGGTATTTCCCCGTCCAGCATGCGGGATGTCTGCGCTGCTGCCTAGGTTCTTGCCCGTGTACCAGAGTGGTCGTCAGGATGAGAAGAATTGTAAAGAAGCAGAAGAAAAAAATCAGAACCTCTGTGTCGGAGCTGTCGCAGGAACGTCGTACCAGGTGGACAATATTATAGGTGAACAATATTTTTTTATACTGTCCTGACGAAGGGGGCGTTCCGCCCTTGAAATGCGTACACCTGTATTATTAAAGAAATATTGTTCACCTATACCCACCTGGTACCACATTTCTGTGACAGCGCCGACACAGAGGTTCTGATTTTTTTCTTCTGCTTCTCTACGATTTTTAGATAGACATTGTTACAACGCCCTTTATTGCCTTGATCTTCAAGGTACTCCATAAAGATGTTAAGGTGGGCCTGGCATGTTTGGAAATTAGAGGGCATAGCTTCGGCATGCTCACAAAGTGACCCTTGCGTACTTTCAGTTGACTCCATTCTGTGCCCCATTTGCTTAAAGGGGTTGTCCAGACATTAATACCGATGACCTATCATCAGGCTAGGTAATTAAAGTCTGCTCAGCGGGGGTCTGACACCCGACCAATCAGTTGTTTGAAGAGGAGGCAGTGCTCCATGCGAGCGCTGCTTCCTCTTCATTACACTCCACTTCTTCTCAGAAATCCACTGTAATATGAGTACCCGCTCCATTCATTTGAATAGAGCAAGTACTTGTACTTACACTATGTCACAGCTCCACAAGAGACGAAGTGTAGTCTACAGACGAGGAAGCGTCCCCGCCGATCAGATATTGATGACCTATCCTGATGATAGAAGTAGACAACGGTATAGTGAGGCGCCAAGAACAGGTAACTGGTTACAGGAAGGGTAAGTGTAAAGGGATGGAGCAGGTGTAGATAGGCTCAGGTGGAGGATAAGCCAACGGTCAAGAATAAAAAATACGCATAAAAC
Organism: Bufo bufo; assembly: GCF_905171765.1. Taxonomy (NCBI): domain Eukaryota; kingdom Metazoa; phylum Chordata; class Amphibia; order Anura; family Bufonidae; genus Bufo; species Bufo bufo. The sequence continues at coordinate 79,237,989 of NC_053399.1, forward strand.
ATCACAAATGTTAAAAAAGGAAGGTGGTATTACTAATTGAGTCAAGGGACTTACTTCACCGGGGAGGAGGGTGAACAGGATAAACTCAAGACACCTGTCCTCCTAACCTCCCCCGCCGAGGTCGCCTGTAAGATGGATGCACTCCCCGTCCTCGTGATGGAGATGAACTGGAGGACTTTCAAATCAAGGATGCTTTTTTTATTCTTATGATAAAGTAAAAGCTCGACGCGTTTCAGGGAATTACAGATAGGTCCCCTTCATCAGGAGCATATAGACAAGCATAACATAACACAGTAAAAACTCAGTTATATAGAGGAGGTATACATCATTCGTTTGGTGGATTCCATGTGGCGTTTCATTGTGGGCAGTGATCTCCTGATCACTTGACCTATAGGGCAGGAAACAGGAAGTGCACTCACAGACAGCTTTAATAAAATAATAATTATAAACTAGACTAATAAGCTCGTCATCCTAGTATTAAAAAGAGCCATAAGGGTAGTCTACATACGGATCTGTATACGAAGTATACACCCTGGCCAGGTTTGTATAGATTAAAGCTTGCAGTGCGTTCCACTCTGGAGCGCACCGCCGCTAAGCTGGCCGAGTAACCTACTGTTCCTCGGTGCGTTCCAGCCTGGAACGCACCGTGACAAACAGACTTCCTGTAGGGAATGTTTTTGGTTTTTTTCCCCCCAAGTTGCGATGCGCTCCAGCCTGGAACACATTGCAGTGTATGGGGGAGTGGTCTGGTGCTTGCCTTTTTAACCACCTCCCGTCACACTAACGCCGAAAGGCGTCATTGCTGCGGCGCTCCCAGGTCACACTAACGCCAATAGGCGTCATCTCGCGTGAGCCGAGATTTCCTGTGAACGCGCGCACACAGGCGCGCGCGTTCACAGGATCGGAAGGTGAGCGAATGGATCTACAGCCTGCCAGCGGCGATCGTTCGCTGGCAGGCTGTAGATGCGAATTTTTTTAACCCCTAACAGGTATATTAGACGCTGTTTTGATAACAGTGTCTAATATACCTGCTACCTGGTCCTCTGGTGGTCCCTTTTGCTTGGATCGACCACCAGAGGACACAGGCAGCTCAGTAATAAGTAGCACCAAACACTACACCCCCCCTGTCACTTATTAACCCCTTATTAACCCCTGATCACCCCATATAGACTCCCTGATCACCCCCCTGTCATTGATCACCCCCCTGTAAGGCTCCATTCAGACGTCCGTATGTTTTTTACGGATCCACGGATCGGATCCGCAAAACACATACGGACGTCTGAATGGAGCCTTACAGGGGGGTGATCACCCCATATAGACTCCCTGATCACCCCCCTGTCATTGATAGACTCCCTGATCACTGATCACCCCATATAGACTCCCTGATCACCCCCCTGTCATTGATCACCCCCCTGTAAGGCTCCATTCAGACGGCCATATGTTTTTTACGTATCCACGGATACATGGATCGGATCCAAAAAACACATACGGGCGTCTGAATGGAGCCTTACAGGGGGGTGATCACCCCATATAGACTCCCTGATCACCCCCCTGTCATTGATCACCCCCTTGTAAGGCTGGCTCCATTCAGAGGTCCGTATGTGTTTTGCGGATCCACGGATCGGATCCGCAAAACACATACGGATGTCTGAGTGGAGCCTTACAGGTGGGTGATCAATGACAGGGGGGTGATCACCCCATATAGACTCCCTGATCACCCCCTGTCATTGATCACCCCCCTGTCATTGATCACCCCCCTGTAAGGCTCCATTCAGACGGCCAAATGTTTTTTACGTATCCACGGATACATGGATCGGATCCGCAAAACACATGCAGACGTCTGAATGGAGCCTTACAGGGGGGTGATCAATGACAGGGGGCTGATCACCCCATATAGACTCCCTGATCACCCCCCTGTCATTGATCACCCCCCTGTAAGGCTCCATTCAGACGTCCGTATGTGTTTTGCGGATCTGATCCATGTATCCGTGGATCTGTAAAAAACATATGGACGTCTGAATGGAGCCTTTCAGGGGGGTGATCACCCCATATACACTCCCTGATCACCCCCCTGTCATTGATCACCCCCCTGTAAGGCTCCACTCCTTTTGGCCCAAGTTAGCAGAAATTTTTTATTATTTTTTTTCTTACAAAGTCTCATATTCCACTAACTTGTGTAAAAAAATAAAATCTCACATGAACTCACCATACCCCTCACGGAATCCAAATGCGTAAAAGTTTTTAGACATTTATATTCCAGACTTCTTCTCACGCTTTAGGGCCCCTAAAATGCCAGGGCAGTATAAATACCCCACATGTGACCCCATTTCGGAAAGAAGACACCCCAAGGTATTCCGTGAGGGGCATATTGAGTCCATAAAAGATTGAAATTTTTGTCCCAAGTTACCGGAAACGGAGACTTTGTGAGATAAAACAAAAAAAATCAATTTCCGCTAACTTGTGCCAAAAAAAAAAAAAATTCTATGAACTCGCCATGCTCCTCATTGAATACCTTGGGGCGTCTTCTTTCCAAAATGGGGTCACATGTGGGGTATTTATACTGCCCTGGCATTTTAGGGGCCCTAAAGCGTGAGAAGAAGTCTGGGATCCAAATGTCTAAAAATGGCCTCCTAAAAGGAATTTGGGCCCCTTTGCGCATCTAGGCTGCAAAAAAAGTGTCACACATCTGGTATCGCCGTACTCAGGAGAAGTTGGGCAATGTGTTTTGGGGTGTCATTTACATATACCCATGCTGGGTGAGATAAATATCTTGGTCAAATGCCAACTTTGTATAAAAAAATGGGAAAAGTTGTCTTTTGCCGAGATATTTCTCTCACCCAGCATGGGTATATGTAAAATGACACCCCAAAACACATTCCCCAACTTCTCCTGAGTACGGCGATACCAGATGTGTGACACTTTTTTGCAGCCTAGGTGGGCAAAGGGGCCCACATTCCAAAGAGCACCTTTCGGATTTCACAGGTCATTTTTTACACATTTTGATTTCAACCTACTTCCCACACATTAGGGCCCCTAAATTTCCAGGGCAGTATAACTACCCCACAAGTGACCCCATTTTGGAAAGAAGACACCCCAAGGTATTCCGTGAGGGGCATGGCGAGTTCCTAGAATTTTTTATTTTTTGTCACAAGTTAGCGGAAAATGATGATTTTTTTTTTCTTACAAAGTCTCATATTCCACTAACTTGTGACAAAAAATAAAAACTTCCATGAACTCACTATGCCCATCACGAAATACCTTAGGGGTCTTCTTTCCAAAATGGGGTCACTTGTGGGGTAGTTATACTGCCTTGGCAATTTAGGGGCCCTAATGTGTGAGAAGTAGTTTGAAATCAAAATGTGTAAAAAATGACATGTGAAATCCTAAAGGTGCTCTTTGGAATGTGGGCCCCTTTGCCCACCTAGGCTGCAAAAAAGTGTCACACATCTGGTATCGCCGTACTCAGGAGAAGTTGGGCAATGTGTTTTGGCATGTCATTTTACATATACCCATGCTGGGTGAGATAAATATGTCGGCAAAAGACAACTTTTCCCATTTTTTTTTACAAAGTTGGCATTTGACCGAGATATTTATCTCACCCAGCATGGGTATATGTAAAATGACACCCCAAAACACATTGCACAACTTCCTGAGTACGGCGATACCAGATGAAATACCAGCAAATGAAAGCTCTATTAGTGAGAAGAAAAGGAGGTAAAATTCATTTGGGTGGTAAGTTGCATGACCGAGCAATAAACCGTTAAAGTTGTGGAGTGCCGATTTGTAAAAAAGGGCCTGGTCACTAGGGGGGTATAAACCTGTGGTCCACTGAGGCGGTGTCCACTGAGATTGAAATGTGCGTTTCACACTGGGACGCATCAGGACTTCCTTTTCCGGAGCCAAAGAATTACATTAAATTACAGGTGAACAAATCAATGAAAATAATCAGTAATAATCAATAATAATCGAAGGGCCTTAGATTATATACCCCATCTATATAGAACATTAAAATATTGATTGAATACTGATGATAGAAGTGAATGGAGTCGCTGAGATTTAATTACACTTGCACACCTCTGCAATGTCGATGGCGAGCAGGTAATCTGCTTTATCTTCAAACAGCTGATTGGCAGTGGTTTCGGTGTCAGACCCCTACAGATCTGATATTGATGACCTATTCTGAGGATAGGTAATAAATATTTTTTTAAAAGTGGATAACCCCTTTAAGGATGAAAGAGGGAGGCAGGTGTAGTAACTAATGACACTAGATGGAGCTCAGCAACTAAGTAATATGAGCAATAGATTCCAATAAGGTGAAAGCAGTTCCACTGGACTCTATATGTGTGCCAGAGTGAGGGGTACTGTGATGGGGCACAAATTTGGACCAGAACCTCTGCTTCAAAGTTTAAAGTCTGGTGTGCCCACTCTCAATGATGTTTTCAAGTCAGGAGGAGGAGAGGCCAGCGTGCCTCAGGTTTAATGAAAGCAGGGAGTATTGCACCCCAAGTAAACTGGCAGAAGTCCAGGGCCATGTGCATGCCTGGTGTTGCATAGTCCACGGGCATGGGGCAGTACCTGGTGTTGCATAGTCCACGGGCATGCATTAAATTTCTTAGGGGCAGGCCCCCCATTGATCAATGCCAGGATTTTGTGCCTGTTAGTTAAGCTGCTAGAAACCACATTGTTCCAAACAGTCCCATCAGTCTGGAATAGACACCATTTAGTCCTTTGTTCGGATGAGCTTGTGGATAGTCTTTGGTTTCCACAAGTCAGACTTAAGTCCCTCCAGCTGCTGTTTCCTTACAAACTTGACAAGGTCCTTGTGGTACCAGGGGGTGTCCCAGTTGTAGGGGTAGGAGCTGCCCCAGGACATGGACTGGCCCACCAAGCAGTCTTCCTTGGATGTCAGAGTCCTGCAGAAGCAGTCAACACACAAATGTTTCCCACAGCAGATATCTTTTGGTTGACCTTTGCCAAACGATCTTGCCAGGACTTCAGGGCTGCTCCTTCCTTCCTAAACAAGACTTCTAGGATCTTGATGAAGTCTGGCTGAATAGAGAAGGGAAAGGGGCTGGAAGAAGTCAGTTGACCTTAGCTCCTGAAGCCTAGCAAAATCCGTCACAGATTCGATAAGTGCCGTCATCATTCTCCAGTCTGCACAGAAGATGGTCACGTCATTAATGTTCAGCGAGCACTTGATCATTCGTCGGTCTGGTCCTGGTGTACTGATCCCTCTGAACTCTGGATTTTGAGAGACTCTGTGAAGAGCTCTAAATCACAAACAAAAAGAAAAGGTAAAAGAGGGAACCTTGTCTGACTCCAGAAAGGACTGGGAAGAGGTCAGTGTTCCAGCTGTTTGCCAGCACTGTGTTGAAAATATCAAGGTACATAAGATAAACATAAGAGCAGAACATTTTCCCCAGCCAAAACCTTTGCAGAACCCTGCCCATAAATACTTGTGAAACACGATCAAATGCCTTTTCCTGGTTGAGGCAAACCAGGGCCATGGGCATGCGATGGCTATTGATATATTGCCCTAATTAAAATTAGGCTGTCTATGATCCTGTGGACAGGAATGCAGCAGGACTGATATGGGTGGATGATCCATCTAATGACAGCTTTCATCCGGTTGGCCAGTACCTTGGTGAGGATCTTGTAGTCAACATTTAGCAGAGAAATGGGATGCCAATTTTTTTAATTCCCTCCCTTAACAACAAAGATGTTCTGCCCTCCACCACCATCTCCTCATACACTGTCCGTAGGTCCGTGTCAATGAAGTCCAACAGCGGTACATAGAGTTCTGCTGTGAGACCGTCACTGCCCAGGGTTTTGCTAGGCCTGGAGGATGTAGCAGCGGCCGTTAAGGGAGCTTCCGTCACCCCCGAACCTTCAGGATCAAGGGTGTTATTGATACCTGACAGGAACATAGCAGTGTCCAAATCTGTGGTCTTAGGGTAGTAGAGGTTGCTATAATAGTCGCTGATGATTCCCATCACTCCCTCCTTCCCCGTCCTGATATTTCCAGTCTTGTCTCGCAGTTTCGGGATGGGTGTGTGGCGTGAAGCGCCCTGAAAAAGAGTTACATTTCTCACCCTTTTCCAGATGCTTTGCTGTGGAACAGAAGATGATGCGCTTGAACTCCTCCTCAAAGTGTCTTTTCAAGCCTTTCTTGGTCTCCTCTAGCTTAAAGCTGACACCCCAACTTCACTGGTGGAGCTCCTGTAAGGAAAGCAGCTGTCTGCAGATCGTTGAAGTCCCACTTACACATGCTTGTTGACTACTTTTCACCTGAAAGAAACTAAGAAATTTGACATAGTCCCACCATTCTGTACTTTCATTAAAAAGGCATTTATCGTTCCTCCACCCAATGTAGGCATTCCTCAGTTCCTCCACAATTAAGAATACAGGAGCCAGGGTCGGGAGTGAATCTATTGCCCAGGACTATAATGACGTGAAAATAGAAAAGAGTGGGGCGGCACTGCTGTGTATAGGCTACTCTGTCAATACATACAGCCAGTGAACGTGGTGATCTGCCCTATAATCATAAGTCCCATAATATGAGCAAATGGAGAAGAAAAAGCAAAAAGAAGGGCGGCACTCACCACTGCTGAAATGAAATCCTTTATTCTTCATATGAAAACGATAGGCAGGAGCATATCTGCAAGGTGCACAGACATGAAAGCGACGACGGCCGTTTCGCGCGGTTTTGCCAGAGGAAGCGCAAATCTGCGCGAAACAGCCGTCTCTGCTTTCATGTCCGTGCACCTTGCAGATATGCTCCTGCCTATCGTTTTCATATGAAGAATAAAGGATTTCATTTCAGCAGTGGTGAGTGCCGACCTTCTTTTTGCTTTTTCTTCTCCATTTGCTCATATTGCCCAGGACTGCCTGCAGCCTAATAGTCATGCAGAGAAGAAGCAGGGGACCATGGAATACTTGAGGTGTTTTACTACCCAAGATGTGAACACAAAGTCTATGTGAGACCACTATGAGCCATCGTGGTGGCACCAAATCTAGTTAACGGTGTCAGCCCCAATGGAGCCCACACCATCTCGATGAACAGTTTTCAAGAAGCATCCAGGTTGGTACTTGCTGAGAGACTCCCATCTTCTTCGATGGGGCACAGGGGCGTAGCTAGAAATGCATGGGCCCCATAGCAAAAAAAAATGTATGGGCCCCCCCATATCTATCGGGCCTTCCACCACCCCTTCCAGAGCTCCCACCCAAACACCCATCCTAGATCTCCCACCGCCATGAGCAGTTTCACACTTGCAAGTAGTTTCACACTTGCGGCAGGATGGATCCGACAGGCTGTTCAGCCTGTTGGATCCGCCCTGCCGCTATTTCGCCTTGCCGCCACTCCATCCCCATTGACTATAATGGGAATGGGGACGGAGCTCCGGTGCACCGTGGCAGTGTGCGGTGAAAGGCTGGCGGCTGAAAAGTACTGCAAGTCCGACTTTTTCGTCCGGTGGCCTCTCACCGCGCAGTGCCGTGCTGCACCGGAGCTCCGCCCCCATCCCCATTATAGTCAATAGGGACGGAGCAGCGGTCCAGCGAAATAGCGGCAGGACGGATCCGACAGGGTGAACAGCCTGCCGGATCCGTCCTGCCGCAAGTGTAAAAGTACCCTTAGTCTGTCATATAAGAGTGCGCCCCCCAAAAGAAGGAAGGGGCACCCTCCTTATCACTGCTGGCATCTCTTTTTAAAGGGGTTCTGCACTTTCATTTAACTGATGATCTATCCTCTGGATAGATCATCAGCTTCTGATCGGCAGGGGACCGAGACCCGGGACCCCCGCCGATACCTGCAAGGATAAGGAGGGCACCCCTTGCTTCTGGGGGCCCCACTCTGCAGGCAGCTCTTTTTAACTTAAGAATTTAGATCATGTATCTCAGAAACTTCTTTCTCACTTTCTTAAATTCACTTTAAGTGAATCACTTACTTTTAGAGTCACAGCAGCAGCAGGCAGTGGCACAGACTGGAGAGTGGAGACCAGTGAGGAGTGAGTGAGGTTCCTCTCTCTCACTCTGAGCTGCTCACCTCAGACTGGTTTCGGAAATTCGGGCAGTCAGAGAGCGCGAATCTGACTGGCGCCATTGCGGCCGGCGTGACCACTTCCTCCCTAGTCCCTTCACTCCAGTCTCCAGGTACACCCCCCGCCCGGCCCCCTCCACCGCCTGAGTCCGCCTCCTCCCTGTAGTTACTAGGAATCATTCTTCCATTCCAATTTCCTGCGCTGGTGCCTGGCTCCGCCTCCGTGCCGTCCCTCAGGTACGCCCCCGTTCCGGCCCCCACCGCCTACTTCATCTGCTGCTCGTGCGGCCGCGCGCCCCGCCTGCTCCAGTCCTGACCTGACTCCTTCGGCTAGTGTAGTGGGCGGGCGGTCGGGCCTGGCTGCCTGTAGTGTCACCGTGTGTGTGTGTTAATAAAAAAAAAACAGAAGGCGGTCCGGACGGGCCCCCAGTGGGTAGGGCCCCATAGCCACTGCTATGGTTGCTATGGAGATCCCTACGCCACTGATGGGGCAGTTAAAGTCTCCACCCAGAACCACTGCCCTAGTGGTGACAAGCTGGTCCACAGGAGCTGGAAAAGCTCCACATGTTCGCTCCAAGTGGTGTACATGCTGAGAAGCCTAACTGGCTCGCCATTGAGCCATCTGTGACCAGTAGCCTGCCGCAGATGAGCTTATGGATGGAATCAAGCGTGAAAGTGCTCCCTCTGATCAGGACAGCAACTCCTGTGCCACTTGTGCTGCAATCCCCAGACAAGGGCTGTGAGACCACTACCTGGCCAGATGGTTGTAGGACATGAAAGAAGGCAAAGCACATTCCTGGAGAATGCAAATCTCACAAGCGAGCCATACACCTTAGTTACCACTCCTGTCAGGCAGATCCCCATCTTTGGGGACTGCTTGTTCCAAGAGCTCCAGCAGGCTCTCATCTTCCAGTTGATCAAGCAGGGAACGCACTCGGTAGTCCAGGTGTTCGACGAACTCTGTTCAATGAGTGTTCGATGATGTTGAATATGTTATGGCCCACTTGGGAAAGTCCTTGTAGATGTCCGCAGAGGTTGCCGGCAGTCTTCCATCACTTTCCTCCTCCTCTGCAAAGTGCCTGAAGTGACAAGAGGGGGAAACTCCTCTAGGGAGAGTACTGCAGCAGTGGTTGAAGGGGGTGTTAGCATTGCTGTGTGGGAATGGTAGGGGTGAGTTGGGTGCGAGCCCGGAGACCAGACCACTGAGGCAGAGCTAGGGAATGTGAAGGATGTAGCCTCACTGGGAATGATGGTAGGGGGGGTTCAGTATGTGGTGAGGGGGGCTGTTGGTACAGGCTGGGGGAAGGGCTGAGGTCCTCTTTAGCCCCAGATGTCAACAAGAATTGGGGATTGAGTCGGTGCAGGCTTTGCACTGGTCGATCCCTTGGTTATGACCAAAGTATATTTCTTGGCACTCTTGGGAAATCTCTTGTAGATGTCCACAGAGGTTGCAGGCAGTCTTCCTGGGACACTCCTTGGATTTATTCCCTCCCACACGACAAATCCTGCAGGCAGCCTTTTTGCAGTCCTTCATACTGTGACTTTTCCTGAAGATCGGTGGCATGTTGGCATAAAAGATGAGTCCTGAAGAGCTGCCTAAGGAATATGACTTCGGCAGGTACTTGACGGTCCAGAAGATGTTAACATCCAAGAAACGGGTGGGATCCCTCACCATGGTGTAAAACTGTTTCAGGAAGGCAAGAATATCTTTTCCTGGGATGTGTGAATTCCACATGGAAACAGTCACTCTTCTTTCTCTCTCTGGACTGGTCAGTTGCCCACAAAGCGGCTGACAGGGGAATCCGGCTTTGTAGTTTTAACCATCTCTCAGTAGTGCTTACAAACAGCCACGGAATCAAATTTAATGTAAAACATCCCAACAATGAATGACTGGATGCTTACCATTTCAGCTCTGGAGAAGCCCTGGTCCAGGACCATCTACTAGCCGAACACCTCCTGGCTCATGTCTGGCTCTCTCTGGTAAACTTCCTTCAGATTCAGGATGACGGTCTTCCTCATCCATGGGTTCAGAGATGGGGAGGCAGGGCTGGGCTCCCATGTGGTGGAGACTGAAGACTCTAGACGGGTCATCTCTTTGGCCTTCCGTGGTTCTGAAGTTGGTCTCCTTGGAGCCATCCTGGTTGATTGCAAGAGATACAAGGTGCTTCTTCCAGATGGGTGGAGCTGTGCCAACTCCTCTGCTGAGCTCTTCCAGACGCATTGAGAAGCACAGATTCTTCTGCTGGGCTCTTCCAGGTAGATGGAGCTATGCAGACTTCTCAGCGCTGCTCTTCCATTTGGCCAAAGCTTCTCCCAATCTTCACAGAGATCTTCAAAAGCAATGATCCTCGGCAAAGTTGTCTTCAGCAGGGAGTTTTCCAGTTGTCTCTGGTATTTTAGCTTAAGAGTAGTGATGAGCAGCAGGGACAATATTCGAATTCGTGATATTTTGCGAATATTTTGGCAAATATTCGTCATATGGGCGAATTTGCGATTATTTTCATGATTGTGAAAATCGGCAATGTAACATGCACGTATTGCGTGCGCAATACAGGCATGGGTCACTGTTGCTACATTTTTCAAGCTGCTAGAAGTTTCCTGAGACTGGAGAAAATGGTTGGCATGGCAGAACATCACAATAGCTTTATATGCAGATAGAGTGCGCCAATATATTTGCGATTGTGCAAAGCGGCAATTAATAATGCGCATATTTTGGCGCAATATGTGCAACTTCACATTTTAGCAGGTCTGACTACATATTACTGATTGGTGCACTAAGTATTGCACACTACCTAACACCCTGCACTGGAGCCTATCAGCTACACTTTATCAGGGTATAACCTACACTGACTATCTCGCACTAACTATCTGTATTATATAGTTATATATCAACTTAAAGGAGAGACGGTACTCTATATTATCCATTAAAATAATTTATAGTTTTTATTAAATGACATAAAGGACATGTACTTAAAACATACAAACATAAAATGCAGAGACCATACAGAATGCCATAAAACCTGTCCTCATGAACATCACTCAATAGATGCTATTTCTGAGTATCTAGCTGTATGAGAGCTGTGTGCAAACGCCCAGGTCAGCATATAATTATATCAGCTGGCTCCGGATCTACTCACAGCGATCTGAGCTGAGATAAGTTAGCATAAAAATATATATACAGGGTATAGATGATATTGAGGTGCTACGGCCGACAAGAATAACTTATAAAGTGCATCTGCAGGTGCTCCCATATCTATATCAGCAGGTCAGTCAAAGCTTCCTAGTTCTTACCCTGTATAAGGTGGTGTGTCAGTCTGGAGAGGTTCTGTATGGCGTGCTCCTCGACGCACGTTTCGCTTTATTGCTTCATCAGGAGGGGCTGATTTTCTAATGAATAGTGAGGTCTTTAAGTACGGTTGTTGACCAATGGCTGAGCCCATATGTGTCATGTGATTCCACTGCCGTTGATTTCAAATGTGGCGCGTCATGCGATGGCTGGATGAGAATTAGAATAGGACTTCCGCCCTCCCGCCTGCGTGATCCAAGCGAGGGCAGAATGCGTCTGACGTCACTGGGATCTTTGCCTGACGGGACGGCGAAAGTCCTCCCACCCGCAATCCATGACGCGCTCTGAAATCTCGGTATGTTTACTCGTATATACAGGAGGATAAAAGATATAGTATGAGTGGATATAGATGTTCAATTTTCCCATTGCTTAATTCATATCATATATTATGGGGGAGTGGCCATATTTCTTAGATGTTATATATAGGAAACTCTGACTGATCCGCTACCACACATATGTAGCCCTGCGTACTATCGCTATATTAGCATGACCATCTCATCTTGCCTCCATCATATGTCACTTCATTCCACATATATACAATATCAATCTAAAAATCCATATAGATGAAAGTGCATGACTTCTTCATAATTCTATCATATTATATATAGTGCACGTGATAAAATCCCTAATTATAAATTACTCCAAAATATACATGTGATAACTGACATATATTAATCAAAATAATATAATTTAATATTTTATATTCTTTATATATATATCTACATTTAAGTGCATATATTTACTACATTTATACTTATTTTTCAAAACCATTTTTACAATAAATGTATATAGTTAAAGTGACATGTGCATATTTAAACTAAATCTACCATACATATATAGCGTGTTAAAGTGCAGATTTAGTTGTATGGTAGATTTAGTTTAAATATGCACATGTCACTTTAACTATATACATTTATTGTAAAAATGGTTTTGAAAAATAAGTATAAATGTAGTAAATATATGCACTTAAATGTAGATATATATATAAAGAATATAAAATATTAAATTATATTATTTTGATTAATATATGTCAGTTATCACATGTATATTTTGGAGTAATTTATAATTAGGGATTTTATCACGTGCACTATATATAATATGATAGAATTATGAAGATGTCATGCACTTTCATCTATATGGATTTTTAGATTGATATTGTATATATGTGGAATGAAGTGACATATGATGGAGGCAAGATGAGATGGTCATGCTAATATAGCGATAGTACGCAGGGCTACATATGTGTGGTAGCGGATCAGTCAGAGTTTCCTATATATAACATCTAAGAAATATGGCCACTCCCCCATAATATATGATATGAATTAAGCAATGGGAAAATTGAACATCTATATCCACTCATACTATATCTTTTATCCTCCTGTATATACGAGTAAACATACCGAGATTTCAGAGCGCGTCATGGATTGCGGGTGGGAGGGACTTTCGCCGTCCCGTCAGGCAAAGATCCCAGTGACGTCAGACGCATTCTGCCCTCGCTTGGATCACGCAGGCGGGAGGGCGGAAGTCCTATTCTAATTCTCATCCAGCCATCGCATGACGCGCCACATTTGAAATCAACGGCAGTGGAATCACATGACACATATGGGCTCAGCCATTGGTCAACAACCGTACTTAAAGACCTCACTATTCATTAGAAAATCAGCCCCTCCTGATGAAGCAATAAAGCGAAACGTGCGTCGAGGAGCACGCCATACAGAACCTCTCCAGACTGACACACCACCTTATACAGGGTAAGAACTAGGAAGCTTTGACTGACCTGCTGATATAGATATGGGAGCACCTGCAGATGCACTTTATAAGTTATTCTTGTCGGCCGTAGCACCTCAATATCATCTATACCCTGTATATATATTTTTATGCTAACTTATCTCAGCTCAGATCGCTGTGAGTAGATCCGGAGCCAGCTGATATAATTATATGCTGACCTGGGCGTTTGCACACAGCTCTCATACAGCTAGATACTCAGAAATAGCATCTATTGAGTGATGTTCATGAGGACAGGTTTTATGGCATTCTGTATGGTCTCTGCATTTTATGTTTGTATGTTTTAAGTACATGTCCTTTATGTCATTTAATAAAAACTATAAATTATTTTAATGGATAATATAGAGTACCGTCTCTCCTTTAAGTTGATATATATCTATATGGTACATCCCTATTGATAAAAGGCTGTGTTAATCCAGTTGAACTGTATTATATAGTGTACGAGTAGAGACAAAAGGACGTCACTCACCACTTTGCGCTAAGACAATTTTCTTTTATTCTCGGTAGAGAGCGGACAACATATATGAGTGTGTTCCAGCTGAATAGGCGACGGCCGTTTCGCACCTTAGTGCTTCATCTGGCCCTATATAATCTGTATTATATATATAAACTAACTAACTAACTATCTAATGTAATTAAATGGTAAAGCACAGAGCACAGCATTGACACTGCTGTCTCTCTCAGAACTCCATAAAACTACAGAAAATGGCTGCTGGGGAGGTTCTTATATAGTAAGGGGTAGGTAATTTTCCTATTGGTTGCTAGGGATGTTGCTAAGCTCAGACAAAGACATAGCAGCCTTCTCATTGGCCCACAAGCAAGAAGGGAGGTTACTGATGAAAAAAAAATCTAGGATATTTGTGAATATGAATATATAGCACTATATTCTAAATCTTCGCGAATTCGCTAAGTAGCGATATTCGCAATTAAAATTTGCAATTCGAATATTCGTGCGCAACACTACTCAAGAGTTCTTATAAGAACTTTTTTTTAGGGAACCACCTTAGTGATCATGGTATTGTCACGCTTTGAGGAGGGAATAGGAGGGAAGAGGGAAACAGGAATCAGGCCTGAGAACTAGGGAAGGAAGATGGACACCTCCTAGTGAAAACCCTAACCAAAATTCTGACTGGCTACCAGTATGAACAGACCCCAAAGGTAGGTGAGTTCATACGCAGGAATACCTAGAGTCCTATCTAGCCCTTTAGGACCCTGGTACTAATGGCAGGGACGAGGCTACCTGTTCCTCCAAAAGGAAGGACGAACAGGAGTCTACTTCAGGCCTAATACAAACAATAGGGAAATGCAACACACAGAACCCAAACAAAATACAAAGGAAAGACTTAACTTCAAAGAGGCTATGGAGGCACCAGGAACACAGCTGAGATCCAACACAAACAATCAGCAGGCACAGAAGCTATAAACCGCACAGCATAGTGGGAGAAGCAACTATTTATGAGGAAGGTTAAATGACCACATAGGCAACACCTGGAGACAAGGGCTGTGGCCATTACCAGAAACCAACACAGACACCTATTGATCCACAAGGGAAAACCTATCAGATCAAACCACATGTTGCCAGTCTTGCAGATCTCTTGCCACTCACTGTCGCCGGAACGTCCGTATGTCTCGGTACATCTGTGACAGGTATCTCCCCTACCAGACAGCTGTTTTGGGGTGATTGCCCCTCATTAGTTCAGAGCAGAGAGTTCACCAGTTTTATTAGTCAGGCTTCTGGCATTAGCATACATACAATTTAAGAGGTTTTGGAATATGTTTTACCCTACACCTTTCCTTATGAACTCCTCTAGTCCCTCCCTCCATTCCACCCCTAGTTCCATTACCTTGCCCCAGGTCACTGTCTTCCCCTCTTATAATGTAATGATCTTCCTTCCCAGGCCCTATTTTCTTATATATTTATTTATTTTTCACACCCAAACAGGGACTTGAACCTGTTTAAAGTGAACCTGTCACCAGAATATGCAATGTAAGCTACATGTAGCATGTGATAGAGCATTAGGAGCTGAGCAGATTGATATATAGCTTTATGGAAAATGATTCTGTATAATTTGTATTACATTTATTATAATTCCTGCACATTCTGGGCTTTGAAGTCAAGAAGGCGGTCCTATCAGTGATTGACAGATATCCCTGTAGGCACAGTCGTAAAAGGAAGGCTGTCATAGTTATACTGAATCTTTTCCCATAGAACTATACATCAATCTACTCAGCACCTCCTGCTCTATAACATGCTGCCTGCAGCTCAGACACCATGTTCAATGTGACAGATTCCCTTTAAACACTCCAAACTTCTAGCCATCTTCAACCCCAAAACTGCTGCACCTTCCCCATTAACCACCTCAGCCCCCAGTGCTTAAACACTCTGAAAGACCAGGCCACTTTTTACACTTCTGACCTACACTACTTTCACCGTTTATTGCTCGGTCATGCAACTTACCACCCAAATGAATTTTACCTCCTTTTCTTCTCACTAATAGAGCTTTCATTTGGTGGTATTTCATTGCTGCTGACATTTTTACTTTTTTTGTTATTAATCGAAATTTAACGATTTTTTTTGCAAAAAAATGACATTTTTCACTTTCAGTTGTAAAATTTTGCAAAAAAAACGAGATCCATATAGAAATTTTGCTCTAAATTTATTGTTCTACATGTCTTTGATAAAAAAAAAATGTTTGGGTAAAAGTTATAGCGTTTACAAACTATGGTACAAAAATGTGAATTTCGCTTTTGAAGCAGCTCTGACTTTCTGAGCAACCTGTCATGTTTCCTGAGGTTCTACAATGCCCAGACAGTACAAACACCCCACAAATGACCCCATTTCGGAAAGTACACACCCTAAGGTATTCGCTGATGGGCATAGTGAGTTCATAGAACTTTTTATTTTTTGTCACAAGTTAGCGGAAAATGATGATTTTTTTATTTATTTATTTTTTTCATACAAAGTCTCATATTCCACTAACTTGTGACAAAAAATAAAAACTTCCATGAACTCACTATGCCCATCAGCGAATACCTTGGGGTCTCTTCTTTCCAAAATGGGGTCACTTGTGGGGTAGTTATACTGCCCTGGCATTCTAGGGGCCCAAATGTGTGGTAAGGAGTTTGAAATCAAATTCAGTAAAAAATGACCTGTGAAATCCGAAAGGTGCTCTTTGGAATGTGGGCCCCTTTGCCCACCTAGGCTGCAAAAAAGTGTCACACATGTGGTATCTCCGTATTCAGGAGAAGTTGAGGAATGTGTTTTGGGGTGTCTTTTTTACATATACCCATGCTGGGTGAGATAAATATCTTGGTCAAATGCCAACTTTGTATAAAAAAATGGGAAAAGTTGTCTTTTGCCAAGATATTTCTCTCACCCAGCATGGGTATATATAAAATGACACCCCAAAACACATTCCCCACCTTCTCCTGAGTACGGAAGATACCAGATGTGTGACACTTTTTTGCAGCCTAGGTGGGCAAAGGGGCCCATATTCCAAAGAGCACCTTTCGGATTTCACAGGTCATTTTTTACAGAATTTGATTTCAAACTCCTTACCACACATTGGGCCCCTAGAATGCCAGGGCAGTATAACTACCCCACAAGTGACCCCATTTTGGAAAGAAGAGACCCCAAGGTATTCGCTGATGGGCATAGTGAGTTCATGGAAGTTTTTATTTTTGTCACAAGTTAGTGGAATATGAGACTTTGTATGAAAAAAAAAAAAAAAAAATCAATCATTTTCCACTAACTTGTGACAAAAAATAAAAAATTCTAGGAACTTGCCATGCCCCTCACGGAATACCTTGGGGTGTCTTCTTTCCAAAATGGGGTCACTTGTGGGGTAGTTATACTGCCCTGGCATTTTCCAGGGGCCCTAATGTGTGGTAAGTAGGTAAATGACCTGTGAAATCCGAAAGGTGCTCTTTGGAATGTGGGCCCCTTTGCCCACCTAGGCTGCAAAAAAGTGTCACACATCTGGTATCTCCGTACTCAGGAGAAGGTGGGGAATGTGTTTTGGGGTGTCATTTTACATATACCCATGCTGGGTGAGAGAAATATCTTGGCAAAAGACAACTTTTCCCATTTTTTTATACAAAGTTGGCATTTGACCAAGATATTTATCTCACCCAGCATGGGTATATGTAAAAAGACACCCCAAAACACATTCCACACTTTCTCCTGAGTATGGAGATACCAGATGTGTGACACTTTTTTGCAGCCTAGGTGGGCAAAGGGGCCCAAATTCCTTTTAGGAGGGCATTTTTAGACATTTGGATACCAGACTTCTTCTCACGCTTTGGGGCCCCTAGAATGCCAGGGCAGTATAAATACCCCACATGTGACCCCATTTTGGAAAGAAGACACCCCAAGGTATTCAATGAGGAGCATGGCGAGTTCATTGAAAAAAAAAAATTTTTGGCACAAGTTAGCGGAAATTGATTTTTTTTATTTTGATTCTCACAAAGTCTCCCTTTCCGCTAACTTGTGCCAAAATTTCAATCTTTCATGGACTCAATAAGCCCCTCAGCAAATACCTTGGGGTGTCTTCTTTCCAAATTGGGGTCATTTGTGGGGTGTTTGTACTGCCCTGGCATTTGAGGGTCTCCGCAATCATTACATGTATGCCCAGCATTAGGAGTTTCTGCTATTCTCCTTATATTGAGCATACGGGTAATGAGATTTTTTTTTTCGTTTCGCCTCTGGGCTGAAAGAAAAAAATGAACGGCACAGATTTCTTCATTCGCATCGATCAATGTGGATGAAAAAATCTCTGCCAAAAAAGAAAAAGGAGGGGAAAGGCGTCTGCCAGGACATAGGAGCTCCGCCCAACATCCATACCCACTTCAGCTCGTATGCCCTGGCAAAACCAGATTTCTCCATTCACATCAATCGATGTGGATGAATAAATCATTGCCGGGATTTTTTTTTTTATATATACAAAGTGTTTGCCAAAGTATATGAACACCGCCACCTCCTCAGCTCATATGCCTCGGCAAACATATCTTTTTACTGCAGAGAGAAATCTCGTCTTGCAGCGCCGCATACACCGACTTGCGTGTAATCTGACAGCAGCGCAATGCTTCTGTCCGAATGCACATCAGTGCTGCAGCTGGTCGATCGGTTGGTCCACCTGGAAGGTAAAAAAAACAAAACAAAAAAGAAAAAACCAGGCCGCAAAGCAATAACTTTATTAACTTTAGAACAGAACATATTAACTTTTTTTTAACTTTTTTACTTACCGGTAATTTTTTTTTTTGTTTTGTTTTTTTTACCTTTATAGAACAAACCTCTCCTTCCCCATGGGACAATGTGCAAAGCGCAAATCGCCCAAAGATGTGGCGAAGTACGTTATGCACTTTATCCCAGGTGAAAGGAGAGGTTTGCAGCAGCTGAGAGTAAAAGGGCCCTAATAGCCCTGTGTGCCTGTCCTGAGAGATGCAATCCCTATGCTAGGTGTACCTGTGTGTGGTACTTCCGGAAACACTCACCAAAGCATAGGGCAGGGTGGTCAGGACAGTCAGGACAGAAATAGCGGGTGTCACGCCTTATTCCACTCCTGCTACAGACACGACATCTTTTTCGGGGTGACGGTTGGGTTGAGGTACCAGGAACGACACTGGGGAAATGTCGCTCGTGTAGACGGCTAACCTACACTGGTGGATGGGGCCACGGAACCTCCTGGGTAAAGGAGGTTCTCGATGATCTCTTCCTGAATTTGAGGAAAGATCGTGTTCTCCCAGCCTTACTGTAGAGAACAAAACTATGTACAGCGCCAATTGAATTAAATATACTGACACCTTCTTATACCAGCGTCTGGTTCTGCGGGAAAACTAAATACGGAGACAACATCTGGTCATTGAAGTCCACCCCTCCCATGAGCGCATTATAGACCGTGGACACAGAGGGGCTTTTCAATGACACGGGTTGCTCGCTCAATTTGGATTGTCGTGTCTGCGTGAATGGAGGAGAGCATGTAAACGTCACGCTTGTCTCTCCATTTCACCGCGAGCAGTTCTTCGTTACACAAGGCAGCCCTCTCCCCCCTTGCAAGACGGGTGGTTACAAGCCGTTGGGGGAAGCCCCCGCGACTAGTTCGCGCGGTGCCACAGGCGCAAATCCGTTCTAGAAACAAATGCCTAAAGAGGGCCACACTTGTGTAAAAATTGTCCACATAAAGATGGTACCCCCTTGCCGAATAAGGGTGACACCAAGTCCCAGACTTCTTCCCACTGCTCCCCAGGTAGTCAGGGCAACCGACCGGGCTCAGGGGTCTGATCTTTTCCCTCATAGATCCGAAATTTGTGGGTATAGCCTGTGGCCCTTCACAGAGCTTATACAATTTGACCCCATATCGTGCACGCTTGCTTGGGATGTACTGTTTGAAGCCAAGGCGCCCGGGTAAAATGTATTAGGGACTCGTCTACGCAGATGTTTTGCTCGGGGGTATACAAATCTGCAAATTTCTGGTTGAAATGGTCTATGAGGGGCCGAATTTTGTGGAGCCGGTCAAAAGCTGGGTGGCCTCTGGGACGGGAGGTGGTGTTGTCGCTAAAATGCAGGAAACGGAGGATGGCCTCAAATCGTGCCCTGGACCATAGCAGCAGAGAACATGGGCATGTGATGAATCGGGGTGCGTTGACCAATATGACCGCAATTCATGCTTTTTTGTCAGGCCCATGTTGAGGAGAAGGCCCAAAAAAAATTTAAGTTCGGAAACTTGGACTGGTTTCCACCGGAAAGGCTGGGCATAAAAGCTTCCGGGTTGGCGGATATAAATTGTGTGGCATACTGGATTGGTCTCTGCCACGACTAAGTCCAAGAGCTCCGCAGTCAAGAACAGCTCAAAAAATCCCAGGGCCGAACCGATTTGAGCCGTCTCAACCCGAACTCCAGACTGGGCGGTGAAAGGGGGGAACTACAGGTGCGGCTGAAGTTGGTGACTGCCAATCAGGGTTTGCCAGCACCTCAGGGATTCTAGGGGCTCTACGGGCCTGTCTGTGCGGTGGCTGCGACGAGGGTAACTAGTGCACGTGCCACCGTACCAGCTTCAACTGCCCTTCTGGTGCTCGCCACGTCACCATGTTGTACGGCAGTGTGCTGGTACTAGGTCCAGGGAGGGCTGCGCTGCTGGTGTATGCCTCACCACGTGATCCCGGCAGCGACAGGCCCCACTCTGCTGCTCTTGAAGCGGATCCTGCATAACCTGTGGTCTAGCGACATGTGGCCGGGTACGCCTGGTGCTGCCAGGGACCTCCACCTCCTCGTCCGAACTTTGGGTCAGAGAGCCACTGCTTTCCACAGGTTCATATTCTGACCCGCTAGATTCATCAGATGAGGGTTCCCACTCCTCATCCGACTGGGTCAGAATCCTGAAGGCCTATTCAGAAGAATACCCCCTGTTTGACATTTTGGACTACTAAATTTAGGGGTATTCCCTGAGACTACCCAAGAAAAAAAGCAAGCCTGTCTTACAAAGGGGAGGCTAGCGAAGTACCGTAGGCCGCTGCGGTTGATAAAAAATATCAAAACTGATTTTTTTATCGCCGCAGTGCGTGTAAAATGAATGTGCAGTGATCAAAAAATATATATTTTTTGTCACAGCGTAGGGGCGGGCGTGGGTGAACGCACGTGTGGGCGAACGATCAGGCCTGATCGGGCAAACACTGCGTTTTGGGTTGAGGGCGAACTAAAGTGACACTAATACTATTATAGATCTGACCGTGATCAGTTTTGATCACTTACAGATACTATAAAAGTACCAATGCTGATTAGCGAAACGCTATTCAGCGACTAAAAGTGACTGCGGTGCGGTGGGGTGGGCGCTAACTGACGCTAACTACCTAACCAAGGGGCCTAAACTATCCCTAAAACTAACAAGCCAATACCAGTGGAAAAAAAAAAGTGACAGTTTACACTGATCACTTTTTTTCCTTTCACTAGTGATTGACAGGGGCGATCAAAGGGTTAATTGGGGTGCAGGGGGGTGATCAGGGGCTACAGTGAAGTGTTTGGTGTTACTCACAGTTCAGTCTGCTTCTCTGCTGGATCCAACCGACGAAAAGGACCAGCAGAGGAGCAGAAAGCATATAACAGATCATATTTACTAATATGATCTGTTATATGACTTTTGATTGGATTTTTTAAAAATCGCCAGCCTGCCAGCCAATGATCGTTGCTGGCAGGCTGGTGACGAACTTCTTCTTTGAATTTTGCCGGCCCGCGATGCGCATGCGCGGGCCGGCTTGGAGCGAAATCTCGCATCTTGCGAGATGACGCGTATATGCGTGATTGTGCGCAGCGCTGCCACCTCCGGAACGCGAATCTGCGTACAGCGGTCCGGAGGTGGTTAAAGTGCAGCCCATCCCTACGATAGGAGCCTGGAGCCGATAGAAACATTGGCCCATGTTCTGAAGGAACCCATAACTCTCCTTCCCACACCAGTTCTGGAGCCACTTGTTAACATCCCTAATCTCCTGCTGCCTTTCTGGTGTGGCTCGTGATATAGGGAGTATTTCAGAAAAATTGAGGTCCTTGTCCTAAGCTTGCAACCTAATTCCCAGAAATCGTTTCAAGGACACTCCACCTACCTCCAACTTTGTCATTGGTTTCAATGTGGACCATGATTGCTGGGTCTTTACCAGCCCCACCAGCATGGACACCACAACCGAAGTGCCTGGATCCAACTCCAGCCAACAACCCCACCATCCCCCGTTCAGTGTCCTAAGCACCCCAATGCTGTCCCTGGGTTTGAGCTTGTCTCCCTGGGAACACTTTCCCCAATGCTAACTGTGATGTGGTAGATGTATTTCCCTGGAGCTGAGCCCCTCACCTGAGACTACACATGAGACCTGCTGTCAGGACGGCATCACTGGGTCTACCTGTCACCATCCACATAATGGGAGTAGTGGCTCGGAGAACAATGGCATAATTCAGGCCCCCTAACTAGGCTAAAGGAATGATTGCTTTACTCTAATTCCCAATCTCGTACCTGGCCTTATGTGGACTAAGGTACTGCCAGCGGGGTCTGGATGAGCATGGCATGTGTATGTGTGGTCTGTGTCTCCCATGGCACCCCTCCTGAATTTCCCAGTGATGCCATGGGGTCCGGAGGTTGAGGGAGTCCTGGGGGGGGGGGGGGTGATGCCCCTGCTCCTAGAGGCTCCGTTCTCCCACCTCAGGCCATGCCCTGGTACACTAGATTGACAGGACCAGGCAGCCTACACCTCCAACTGCCGGCCCTGTGCGCTGGGGAAATCTTCCGTATTCAGGGAAATTTTCAGTATTCGGCGCACTGCGCCTGCACCAAATACTGAACGGGACAGTGCAGGCGTGAGATTTACACGGCAGACAGGGCCGTTAGTAGGAGACCAACGCTGCCTGGCCCAGTCAATCTAGTGTAGCAGGACGTGGCCAGAGGTGGGAGAACGGAGCCTCTAGGAGCAGGGGCACCCCCCCCCCCCCCCCCCGCTTCTAGAGCCTAATTAGCATATTATAAACGTTATATTTCTGGAGTGACGGGGGCATAAATAAAAGTAGGAATTGGATAGTTAGGTTCAGCTGACATTAGCCCATCGCTAATGTCAGCTAGTTTAATAGGGTTAATTCTGGTGAAAGAAACCAATGACATAAAATACATTTGATATTATGTATTAGCACATAGGAAATGGTAGCAAGGTGTCAAAAGAAGTAGTAATGGCACTCCGGGTCATCACATTCCCCCTTACTTAAAGGCAAGTCACCCTCGACTTGTGCACAGGGTAGAGGTAGATATATATATAAATGCTCTAAGGATATTAATAACATGCTGCATAGAAAGTTTAGTAACAGCTACCAACAGGTCTCTCTGCCCGAATGTGTAGGGTGTAAGAACGGTCTCCTTCTCAGGTATAACCAGAGAACCAAATAGGTGTGCACTAAGCGATCATTACAGGCTATCTTTGGAACATTCGGGCCATGAATACCAAATAAAGTGCAGGGGTGACTTCACTCCATCGATCCACCGCTATGCAAAGAAAACGCCCGCAGATAGAAGGGTGGCATTATCCGGGGTCCTTTTTGACACATGGTCTAATTATGCTTTATGCTTTGTCACCTTGATGATTAGAAACAGGTAGCAAATAGTTTTCCAGAAGACCTAAAGCATTAGGACATGGAGAATTGACCGGTATTCTCCCAAATTTTAGTACTTTAGGAGGAGGAAAATGTTTTCCTACAACTCCAGAGATAATAGCAGCTGATCACCCCTTAATGGTTTTTAGTATGCTTGGAACATAACCACTTGGTCTATAACCATTAGTTCTACATGTACTAGCTTAACTTAGCACAATACCACTTGTTTTAGTACCATTAGTTCACATTGTACTCAGAGGCAAACATTATCGAGCAATATATAGAGGATGTGCTTGGAAACGTTATTACACTTGAACATAACAGTTTCAGTAACAAATATGCACATTATTAAGCAATGACATAAAATACATTAGATATTATGTATTAGCACATAGGAAATGGTATTAAGGTGTCAAAAGAAGTAGTAATGGCACTCCGGGTGATTACACTTCCATTATGGTAGTACCAGAGGGTCTGTACTCACCGCTTCCTGGTCCTCGGCTGTCAGCTGTGCTGTGGTTGCGCACAGCGTGAGGGCACTGTGTGAGGCAATAGGGGCCGCTGGGGGCTGATTTGAGGCAATGGGGGATGCTGGGGGCTAGCATGAGAGACATAAGGGGTTACTGGGGTGATATGAGGTAATGGTTGCTTCTGGGGGTTAATATGAGAGGCAATGGGGGCTATTGGGGGCTGATATGAGGCAATGGGGGCTAATATGAGAGGCAATGGGGCTATTGGGGGCTGATATGAGGCAATGGGGGCTGCTGGGGGCTAATATGAGAGGCAATGGGGGCTATTGGGGGCTGATATGAGGCAATGGGGGCTAATATGAGAGGCAATGGGGGCTATTGGGGGCTGATATGAGGCAATGGGGCTGCTGGGGGCTAATATGAGAGGCAATGGGGGCTATTGGGGGCTGATATGAGGCAATGGGGGCTGCTGGGGGCTAATATGAGAGGCAAGGGGGGCTGCTGAGGCCTGATATAAGACTGCTGGGGGCTGATGAGAGGCATATGGGGGCTAATGAGAGGCATATAGGGGGTTGATGAGAGGCATATGGGGGCTGATGAGAGGCATTGGGGTCTGAGCTCAGGTCTGATTGGGGTCTGATCTGAGGTCTTGTTGGGGTCTTATTAACATTGGGGGTCTGATTGGGGCTGTTAGCTGTGGTCTGATTAACATTGGGGGTCTGATTGGTGTTATGACCTGAGGTCTAATGAAATTTCTTTTTTTATTATTGTCCTCCTCTAAAACCTAGGTGCGTCTTATGGGCTGGTGCATCTTATAGGGTGAAAAATATGTGTTTTCTCAATATGATAAAGATATAGACTTTTATTAGGGGTTAAATGTGGAAGAAAGAAATATATCTGACGAAAATAACTTGGTAGCCTCTCATAGGATTTAAACCTGGGATCTCTACATGCAAAACCAGGTGATTATTACCACCAAACTATAGCATTACCACATAGAGAAATGTCTCCTTTCTATGCTTAGAAGCTAACATATTAATGGTGTCCTTTTAATCATATATTGTGCTTGTGAATAAAGCAGTAATATGTAGATTAGCGTTCTGAGCAGACCTCAGTGTGGTGAAGCTATAGTACATAGTGATATGATATTGCTAGCACACAGCTCTAAGCATGTTGATGTCTAGCCCTGTAGCTGGCAGCTAAGACCTGTCTAGGTTGCTAATATAGCTTATATGTGTATACAGCTAGACCTGCCAATAACCTTAATACAGTTCATATGTTTATATGTTAAAGACAAAAGCAGAGTTATTTACAGTGACATCATGTTTGGATGTCATATAACAGTTAGATATTGTGTTTACAGAAGCAGAAAAGATAATATGCCTTTAAGATTCATTATATGACTCTTTATATGAATATAAGCTCATTGATGCATTATCCAATCAGAATGTATTAGATTTTTCTGAACTTGTTCAGATCTCCTCACTGCAGGGAATGTATCGAGAGCCAGATGATGTATCTATGCAGAATTCTTCCACTGGTTTCAAAAC
>NC_053399.1:80547165-80597383 GCF_905171765.1 Bufo bufo
CCCTTGCGAATATACCTACAGTTGACACAGCCTTAGCAGGGAAAACAACCCAACCCAGGCTGTGCCAACGTGGTCTGTCTCATAGTGCCCTTGGAACCAATATCAGCCCTAACTAGCTGGTCTCGCAGGTTGCTAGACCGTCGATAGGAAAACAACGGGGGATGTTTAAACTCTGGAATGTTCCTACTGCAGGTACCCAATATATCCCAGTGTTTCCTGGTGATCTTATTGATGGAAGGACTCATTTCATTGTACAACGAGACAAACTGGATTCTATCTGGTTTCTGAGCAATTCTCTGCTTGGACAGAATGTCATTCCTATCCAGGCTGCATACTCTGTCCCTGTGTTCAGCCAGCAGCCGATAGGGATAACCCCTGTCCCGTAACCCAGGGCAGGATCAAGTTTACTTTGATCAGTCACTATACGCTTCACCCTGAGGAATTGGGAAAAAGGAAGCGACTGAATCATCTTTCTGGGATGGGAGCTATTATAGCATAAGAACTTATTAGTATCAGTAGGCTTCGTGAACAATTCAGTGTGCAATGTACCTCCACTGTATATCACCCTGGTACCTAGAAACTGGATCTCAGTATTAGAATGTACAAGTGTGAATTGCACATTCTCATCCTGGTTGTTCAAAAACATATGAAAATCCAACAATTGGGCCTCATTGCCACTCCAAATGAGGAAGATGTCGTCAATGTATCGCCTCCACCTCAGAACATGTCTGAAGTGGTGGGATAGATAGACGACATCTTCCTCAAAACATTGCATGAATATATTTGCGTACGTGGGGGCCACATGAGACCCCATCGCCATGCCGCGTTGTTGTAAATAAAAACATCCTGAAAAAGAAAATAATTGTATTGCAAAATGATATTCAGCAATGTAACAATGAAGTCTGATGCTTGAGCAGTGTACGTTGACAATCTAAGCATCCTTGTAATAGCTGAAATGTCTCTTTCATGTACAACTGAGGTATATAACGAAGTTACATCAAAGGAGGCAAGCAATACAGGGGGTGTCACGGATGGTGTTGCAGAAAGCAGGAACTTATAAATAAACATCCGACTGGCTTGATCACAAACTAAGGAGCATATGGGTGAGCCCTATAAAACCCCTAGAGCTCGCCCTGACTTCTATGCCCATGCAAAGGTCTTTAAGGTAGACGATTGCATGCCCACGTACCTTATACTGTGTGACACCTGAAAACCCTATAATAGTGAGGGGACACGACCACCGGCTCCCTGCACTTAATACGGACGGAGTCAGGGTCACCTAGAATCAAGCCAGCAAGGAAACACAAATAAAATAAACATAAATAAAAGGAAAAGGACTTATCTGAGGAATCAGCAGTAGCAGCCTCCAGCAGTGAACAACTCATCCAGAAAGAAGTATAAACCGCAAAGTGAGGCAGTATGGGAGGGAATATAAAGGGAGACAATTAGTGTAAATAGGTGAAAGCTGGGAGAAGGAAAAGAGATGACAAAGTGAAACCAAAACAAAGAACCTCATGCAAGAGGTAGAGAAGAATGTCTAACAGACCTTCTCACAGAACTGGCGGTGACAGGGGGGAAGTGAGTCAGATCCACTTCTCCAAGTTTGACCAGGAAGTCTGACGTGTCCTGTATGTAAGAACTACCTCCTACTGAATAATCGCAGAACCTTATCCAAAAAAATTGATATATTGCTAAAGATGGAATCAGAGCCCGAGACAATGGGATGTCCAGGGGGATCAACCAGGGTCTTGTGAATCTTGGGCAGCACATACAGCACAGGAGTGACAGGATGCGCTACCTCAAGATAATCACACAAATCCCAGTCGATCGTCCCAGACGCCACAGCATCAACCAAGCATTTTCGTATAATCCCTGCGATCTCAAATATGGGGTCAGAATCCAATGCCTTATAGACCTCCTGGTCCCCCAATTGCCTCATTATTTCTTGGACATACTTTCTTCTGTCCATAACAACGACCGCACCCCCCCTTATCGGCCGGCTTCAAGGTAAGGGTGGGGTCGGACCTGATTGACTCAAGTGCTTCGACTTCAATGCTGGTCAAGTTGGGGTATCTGAAGTCAAGGTCCCCCTGGCAGGAGGACCTGAGTTCAGACACACTCGCTTGACAGCACAAATATAGGCTTCCACTGCTGGTTCATTAACAACCGGTGTAAAATCACTTTTTTGGAAAAGATTAAGAGACCCCAGCGTAAAGTCACTGGTCTGTGGTTTCGCAATCCTTTCTTTATCACAAAACCATACTTTAAGTTTAATATGGCGAAAAAATGCATACAAGTTAGACTCAAGCTCAAACCAGTTAATGTGTGAACTGGGACAGAATGACAGCCCTTTAGACAAAACACTCACTTGTGAAGGAGTTAATTCTTTGGAGGACAAATTAACCACAGTCACTTTTTATTCCCCAGATGTCCCCTGGTCACAACGGGTCGATTGCGGTTGCTGCGTAGTTTGCCCCACTCCTGGAGTGTCTACGTCCACCCATCCTGATACGACGTCGTGCTGTTCCTGGATCTGTGAACTGTTGTCTAAAAAAGGCTTGTCCTCAGGTGTAGATGTCTGTATATTCTTCCTCCTTTTCCTAGTATCCCTCTGTTAGGTGTTACCATGAAAGTCCAGCAAAAATGATATCAACGTTATACAAAATCAGAGTAATAGTAAAGAAATCAAGCAGTCCAGCAATTGTACCGTTAAATAATAAGATAGCTAAATTTAATGAGAAATATAAACAAAACTCTACATAGTCAATCCAGAGGGAGAGGCCATGACACAGTAAGACACACCGGGTGAGTGGTGGGGGGGGATATCCCTACCACTGCTACCCTAATCTGGTACCTCTGCCCAGGGACGTCTCCTGATGGTGGGGACTCCCTGTCCTCGTACCTAGCCTCAACCTCCTGTCTAACCCTGGTAAGGTGACAGGTGGAGAGAAACCAATGTCAGAGTGGCAGCCCAACGGATTACTAGCACAGAGATGAAGAAAGAATAAGAGGTGACCACTATATAAAGCCCTCGTGACGAATCGCCAGGAGGTACAGGGTCCACCTAGAGGATAAAATACGCAGACAGACACACGCACATAAACACACTAATACGATAAATATATGATACCCTACAACCCCGACGCATTTCACCCACGGAGTGGGATCATCAGGGGGTGATACGAGGTAGGTATAATATAGACGGGGCCCTTGAAAATAAATAAAGCAGGCCCTGTCCAATAAATGATGCGTAATTAAAGAATGCGTTTAGGAAAAATACGAAAATACAACAGACCCAAATGGCGGAGTACATACAGTCACTGGGCAGCGCGATTGATGATGGAGTCAACCGAACGCATGCACAAAAGCAAATCTCTACAGAAGATAAAGACAAAGATAAGAGCATGTAAAAAATTGAAATGCACACACAGTGCTAAATAAATTAATAAGTAATAAGTACCTGAAATTACAGAGGGCACAAAGTCACAGAAAGATAAATTGTGAGAGTGCTCATGAAGGGGCATCAAGGGTAATCACCCCGAACCTACATATGTATAACTCACATACACTCCAAATGCAGATCGATACCGCCGGGTGTAGCTCCTAGAGTATAGAGCTACCGGCCAAATAGTGCCTAGAGTGTAAAGAAAGCTAGAATGTAACCTCATAGACTGAACAGCAAGGAGATGTAGAGATAGTGCAATAAGTACTCACATAGTGCCGCCGTCAATATGGAATGAGGGTCTGAAGCAATCGTTATGAATTCCCCCACCCTTTAAATACCCTGCCCACCAGATCGTGGGAGGGGGTTAGCGAGCCCCAGGTGGAAAGACTCAGCAGAGCGGCTGACCGATAATTGTCGTTATGCGTGCGTTCCATCGTGGAACGCACGCCAGGATGCATACACTCAGGCCGGCAGCCGGACGGATATCCAGTATGTGAAGCGCGGCCTCCCAGGTCCTATGTGGCTGGCGTAAGGCGTGCGTGCCAGAGTGGAACGCACGTCGGGAGGGACACTTCCGGGCTAAGGCCAGACAGGATGTCCGGCGTGTGGAACGCATCAACTGAGTAACCAGATATGGCAAGCATCATATTAACCCCATATGTAGCCATGTAGCTCTTAACGGATATGAAAAGTAAGGAGATGGTATATTACATTTAAATAGAGCTAACCTCAACCCAGTATGGGGTGAAGTGCCAAAACGGATAAGTAGGGGCTGGAAAAGGTCAGGAGGGGGAGGAAAAGTGCCAAAAATATATATATCCTCAGATATGCAACAGGCAACCTTGGTGATAGCACGGATGCCAACATTACGATGTGCGCAGATAAAGGGCAACACCACGAAAAATATTACCTTCGGGTCCTTCACGTACCCAGGCTATGTGACAGGGAATACATAATATTTTTAGTGAAGGCCACAATTGCTAAAGGGACAGCCCCATAACAGGGCAGTCACCGCAACGGGGCCAGGGCAACAATGAAACAGGAAGAATTCAGTATTAATAGGAAAAGAAGGAGATAATGGGAGAGAGGGGAATAATCGCGGGCAAAGGTGAAAGCACCAAGACAGTAAGTATTCATAGAAAGCATGAAAACGCGAGACGCTCGTTTAGTCCACGGGGTGATTGAGAGCGGAACCTGTATATCCACTCGCTCTCCTTCTGTAAAATACGTCTGTCCCAGTCACCACCTCGTGGGGAGGGGCATACCAATTCCAGGACAGTGAACCGGAGAACTGAGAGATCACCCCCATGACAATCATTGACGTGAGTGGCCAATGGTGTTGGCTCCTTCTTGATGACATCGTTGATATGTTCAAGGATTCTTCTCCTAAATTCACGTATGGTCTTTCCCACGTAGTCCATGGGACATGGACACTGGCATAAATACACCAAACCTTTAGACACGCAGTTGATAAAATCGCGAACCTGATATGAGTGACCGGTGGCCGAGCATGTAATTGTCTTAGCAGTCGAGACATATTGACAGGCCTTGCATCGACCGCATTTAAAGACCCCCATGGGTTTACGATCTAGCCAGGAGCCACTTTTTACGGGTGGTGAGAAGTGGCTGCGGACGAGACGGTCCGTCAGGCTCCTACCCCGTCTATAGGAGACCGAAGGGTATTTACTCATGATGTCTGAAAGGTCAGAGTCCATATGTAATATAGGCCAGTACTTACTGAGGACTTCCCTGATTTCACGATTAGCAGTGTCAAAATTTGCAATGATCCGTGCTGGTTGGGGGCCGTCAACAGTTCTACATCTCGGGACCAAAAGTTCGGTGCGGGGTTTAGTTGCTGCACATTGAAACGCTTCCCGAAGTACTCTACTAGGGTACCCCCTTGCCAGGAGTCTCTCCTGTAAACTCCCAGCCTCATGAAAGAATGATGTGTTATTGGAGCAGTTCCTCCTGACCCTGAGGTATTGACCTCTGGGTATACCCCGTTTGAGAGGGGCGGGATGGTAACTGCTCCAATGAAGCAGGGAGTTTGTGGCAGTGCTTTTGCGGTAGATATTGGTGGATAGAGAGTCCCCCACCTTAGTTACCCTCACATCGAGAAAGGTGATGGACTCATGATCCAACTCATAAGTAAACTTGAGGCCCACCTGGTTCTGGTTTAGATCTAATACAAACCGTTTAAAGCTCAGAGGATCACCCTTCCAGACAACGAACACATCGTCAATATATCGGGTCCAACATTGGATATTATCCGCCAACCAGACGACGTGGTCCGGAAACATGTGGGTGTCCTCCCACCAGCCCAGGAAGAGATTGGCATAGGACGGGGCACAAGGGCTGCCCATCGCCGTCCCCCTGAGCTGGTGGTAGAACCGTGCATCAAAAAGAAAAAAATTATGATTAAGGGTGAACATCAAAAGCTCAAGGATGAAAGCATTGTGCGGAAAACAATGGATGCCCCTAGTTCTAAGGTAGTGGTCAACCGCTCTGAGACCCTGATCATGTGGTATGGAACTATACAGAGCTTCGACGTCAATGCTGCCCAGTGAGCAGTCTGGATCCAGATTCAAGGTGTTAATTTTATTGAGGAAGTCCATCGTGTCCCTCGTGTAGGCCGGGAGGGACACGACGAACTCCCTCAGAACCTGGTCCAGATAGATACCACAGTTCTGGGTTAAGCAATTGACGCCTGAAACTATCGGGCGACCTTTTAGGGGAGAAGTCCCCTTATGTACTTTCGGAAGGCCATAGAATGTGGCTATAAGTGGTTTCGCCGGCAGTAAAAAATCATATTCTGCAGCGCTTATGACCTTATTCAGTACACCCTTGCTCAGGATATTCTTAAGTTCCCCCAGGTACAATTCAGTCGGGTTAGTATGTAGAATCTCATAACCCCATCTGTCCTTCAAGAGGTCCAGACACATGTTTTTATACATCCCGTGATCAAGGATGACAAGATTGCCACCCTTATCAGATGGCTTGATCACGATCGTATCATCCTTCTCGAGTGACCTAAGTGCCTGCATCTCTGTGACGGATAGGTTAAAAGTCTTGGGTCTCACGTGTCCCAGCTGATCAAGATCCTGTGTGACCAACTGAAGAAATATATCGATGTGTTCAGAACTCGATGGAGGTGGCATTCTTGTGCTTCTGGGCCGTAACGTAGTGAATGGGCCCGTACCAGGGGTTCTACTCTGCTCACTACTAAGATCAATAAGATTTTGAAGATCCCCATAATCACCCTCATCAAGGCCTAGTCTTAGGCATGTGTCTCTATTGGAGTTCTTGAAGAACTTATGCCACTTTAACCTTCTGCAGAAGAGGTGGAGGTCCTTAGTCCAAGTAAAGAGACTGAAGTCTGTGGTGGGTACAAACGACAGTCCCCGCCTAAGGACCCCCACCTCCTCCGGGCGAAGGATCCAGGCTGAGAGGTTGATAATTTGAAGATCATCCGTTGGCCCCTGTCCTAAAGATTGCGATTTCGAAGCTGGTAAGGGATCCCACCTTTCTCTAAAAAAGAGGATGAAGAAGAGGCAGAGGGAGTGGGAAAAGATGGCTGTTGTGGCACAGCATTTGGGAAAGGACCAGAGGCTAAGGGAGGCTGGTAGACGGGGGGCAGATTTTGGTGCCCAGGTCCCCGATGACCTCTTCCCTTGCCTCGATAGCCGCCCTGTCTTGACCATCCCCGACCACCCTGGCGTCTATAGTCAGGGCGACCACGGTTGGATGATACGTTACGTGGTTTCGAGTAAGAGTCAGTGTCAGAGGTATCAATATCCGAAGATGATGGTTCGGATACAGATACCTGACTCTGTACGGCTACGTATGCCCGATTATCCCTAAAGTCACCCAGGTCTCTCACAAATTGTCTATGTTTTCGTTCTTTTATGAGAGCCTGGAATCTATCTACAGCCGATTGTAAAGACGCCTCCCTTCTTGTGAATTCAGGGTCTTCCTTAAGTTTAAGAGCGGTGTCAATCTGTTCCTTCAATTTCTTAGAGGAGCTCTCAAACAGTAATTTCTCTTCATCCAATAATAATGTCATAAGGGCCAGAGAGTTCTGAGTCAGAGTATCTTCCCATTTGACCAAGAAGTCTGGTGAGGAGATTCTCTCAGCGGGTCGTATACGAATCCGAAGCCCCCGCGGGACAATCTTATGCCCAAGATATATGCCAAATATATACATTGCCATTTTTATAATCCTCCGTGTCTCTGTGCCATTTAACTCGTTTGTTTTCCTCTGATTCCGTCTGAAATTGCTTCAGCTGAACAGAAGAGTCCTGCTTGTATTTAGCAAAGTCATCAGGAGTCATGAGGGATTTAAGACAATCTTCTACCTCACGTAACTCAGAGTTCAAAGCAATTAGCACAGGCTGCAGGTACTCAATATTTAATAAAATAAAATCCAAAGAATAGCGGTTGGAAAGCGCCTCAAACTTCTTGCAGAAAACAGAATTGCTATGAAATAAATTTGGTCGAAGATGTGACCGCATACCTCTGGGGATCTTCTGTGATTTATACAGGGCCGGTTCTAGGTGAAATATGGCCCCCCCCCCCCCACATGACACTTGCTGACTTTAACGTCCCGTATTGTAAACAAATGCAAGTGGCAAAGCAACATGTACAAGTAAAAATTTATTTAATATTATTACAATACATAAATGCTACAAAAAAGGAACCAAATTTCAAAGTACCTTAGTATTTTTCCAAATAAACAGTGCAGTTAGATTTTTGGGGTAGGCTTAAAACCCCGCTGTAGGGAAAATTTAAACTACAGACAAAAACACAATGTAAACCATACCATGCAATAGTCAAATAAAAATGATTCCAGAAACTGGTCTCTAACAAATGTTCAGATAAATATAAGTTCGCCAATTCCAAATTAACCTATGGCATGTGAACAAACATTTCTAAAGTGGCCTGAAAATAAGTAAAGTGCTCATAAATTATATGTGCAACAGTGCAATTACATCAACTATGACATGGGAATAAATAAAATAAAAAAAATAAAGTCATCCCAGGTGAGTAAATGCAACATCAGCATAAGCTATAACAAAATTGTTTCCATCAAAATTATTAGAATGACCATATAGAAATAATGCTTTTAAATAAAGTTTTGACTTCTTAAAAGTGAACCTTTCTGGCTTTTGCTGAGGCAAACTCTTCTATCAATTTGGAGAAATCTAGATTTCTGCAAATGTCTTGCTCAATTGCAATCTCCGCCAAGCCATTTAGCCGATCTTGTGAGATGGAGGATCGTAAATAGTTCTTCTTGATTAGCTTTAAACGTGAGAAGCTTCTCTCTCCGGATGCCACTGTAACTGGCACACTCAGGAGGATACGAAAGGCCACACTGAGATTTGGGTACAGATCCAAAAGGTTGGCTCTATATATGTGATTTAACATATTCAGGGTGGAATCAGATACGTCATCAGGCATGCTTCTTATGGCAGTAATTATTTCTAGCTTCAAGTCGTTAGGATCAATGTCCCCCATTTCTTCTGAGAAGTGTTTACAACAATCTTCCAGTCTTTGTTGATCTTTAGTCAGAAAAAAAGGAGAAAAGACCCCGGATATCCCAGAAGCACAAGGAGAACAGTGTCTACACAATACAGGCGTACTGGGACATCCGAAAACGAGGGGGTAACTCGGTACAAGCTCCGAATGCAATATCAGAGAAAAGAAGCTCAGAGTACCAGAAGTAACAATTAAATAAATATTTTATTGAATCAAATTTTTTTTTTGCCTTCCTCTGGATCAACTTGTAGGATGACAGGCCGAACTGGATGGACAAATGTCTTTTTTCGGCCTTATGTACTATGTTACTATGTTACTAAAGACATGATTAAAAGCACACATACAATTGATGCCAAGGACAGGGTAGGGGGAACAGAGGAGGAGAAAACAAGCGCCACCCTGGATGGACACACTGGTCACACTGTACATGTAAAGATAGTATTTAGGATCATGAGAAGAATAAATAATTGAAGTGCAATGACCAACTCATGAATCCAGTATAGCGAAGTATATATAAAATAGTATAAGGTAAGTATGGATCAATAAGAAAACCAGCCGTGGCTATAGTGCATGGTATGCTGACCAAAGTACAAAAGTGATAAAATGAAGTCAGCAGAGCAGTAAATAGAAGCCGAGTGAGGAATCTCAACATCGGCAGCACAAAGCCATGGGAGGGAGACTATGAGCAAAAGCTTACCCCAGGTGAACCGAGTGTGGACGCAAGAACCAGGATGGCGCTACCCCAACGCGCGTTTCGGCGTGCCTTCGTCAGGGGGTAACGCCATCACTGTGGACCGAATATTTAAAGTCTCCTTGGACCAATGAACACACAGCACTTACTCGTCCCCAGGTGTGTTGATGGCCTGGCGCGCGCGAAACGATTGCTGAGACATCCGGCAACCCCACGGCCGGCGTCCCGCCGGCACGCCCACATCACGTGACAAAGTCACCTGATCGGGCGGCATCGACGTAAAGGACGCTCTGGCGTGAGGCGCCGGAGGCAGCATCGAATGACGCGCGCACACATCACAGAAGGGGAGGAGGAGCAGGACGTCAGTATATCAGAATGTAATTCTCAGCAATAGAGCAGATAGATAAAGAAGGAAACCTGAATAGTATATGCAGTACCTCAACAAATGCATCCATGTTACAGAGGCCGATCATCTACTCATCATATAATATATTATATAATATCAAGTTCTTATAATTATACAGCATGTAAACAAAAACATTTTACATAGACATCGAATCATAAATTCAAAACATGATGACAATGGAAATAATAATGACAATAATATAAAGAATAATAGATAGCAGCCAAAAAACATTCCATGATTTTGAATAAAGGCATATAGAAAGTAGAAACAGATCATGATTAGAAATATAAAGATAAAACAATAAATCCAAACCATGATCATAACAATAGATAGGATTCCTATTATAAAGAAAAAAATAATTAATAAAGTGGCAAAGCACATAATATCCATGCCATAGCTCAATATGAATATACTCATACATAATAAAGTGCATATAAGTGCATGTAAGGAGTTTTTTTTATATATATGTGCATTATCGCCATAAATACATAATCAAGTGATGGATAGATGGAGAATTTGAGACAATCTCCCCACCATCATACATATAGCCAGTACATCAAGGAATCAGTGATGGTGATGCAAACATAAGAGAGTGTAAATAAACAAAATGATGAAGAAGACATGATCAAAATGTAAATAAATACAGATGATCATGAGTGATGAACAATCATATATGATGAAAAAGTGAAAAAAGATGATAAATAATATGAAGGTTTTTTCACAATACATTAAAGGAGTAGATAATACATGGTTAACATGCCAATGAGCCCCATTGCATTACACAATGGTGAACAAGTAATGATATAAAACCATGCGATATAGCATTGAAAAATATTTTTTTATATGATAGTGAATTTAAATATACAATGAAAACACAAAAGAAATGTATAGGTATTGTTCACAATAGTGAGCGCCATAGAATATATATGATGTATGGTATGGTAAAATAAACAATATGACGTAAAAATAAAAAGGAATAAAAATAAAATAAAATGACCAGGAGTGAAACATGTGAGTACTAATGAATAAAAAATACTTAATAATACATCAGGCACACTATAATAATCTGTCACCATGCATAATGACACTAAGGTGGCAGAGAACTCCGTCAATAAATTTATCGGAATCATTGCAAAAGTTCCAATGGTAATTAGCCGCCAAAGAAAGAGAGTCCGGAATTATCTCAAATCAGCATGAGAATTGAAAGAATGGCGTCCCTGCAAGGAAATAATGAAGTGCTGGAGGTACACCTGGGGTAAGCTTTTGATCATAGTCTCCCTCCCATGGCTTTGTGCTGCCGATGTTGAGATTCTTCACTCGGCTTCTATTTACTGCTCTGCTGACTTCATTTTATCACTTTTGTACTTTGGTCAGCATACCATGCACTATAGCCACGGCTGGTTTTCTTATTGATCCATACTTACCTTATACTATTTTATATATACTTCGCTATACTGGATTCATGAGTTGGTCATTGCACTTCAATTATTTAATCTTCTCATGATCCTAAATACTATCTTTACATGTACAGTGTGACCAGTGTGTCCATCCAGGGTGGCGCTTGTTTTCTCCTCCTCTGTTCTCCCTACCCTGTCCTTGGCATCAATTGTATGTGTGCTTTTAATCATGTCTTTGATTCAATAAAATATTTATTTAATTGTTACCTTTGTTGATCTTTAGCAGCCTTCATCTCCTTTGTACTGAAGTGGAAACCGTCTTCCATTTTGCCACACTCCATTTTAAATGATCCCTGGCCCAGTGAAAACGCCTGAGCTTGTGGATCTTGCTTAGAAATGGCTTCTTCTTTGCACTGTAGAGTTTCAGCTGGCAATGGCGGATGGCACGGTGGATTGTGCTCACTGACAATGGTTTCTGGAAGTATTCCTGAGCCCATTCTGTGATTTCCTTTACAGTAGCATTCCTGTTTGTGGTGCAGTGTCGTTTAAGGGCCCGGAGATCACGGGCATCCAGTATGGTTTTACGGCCTTGACCCTTACGCACAGAGATTGTTCCAGATTCTCTGAATCTTCGGATGATGTTATGCACAGTTGATGATGATAGATGCAAAGTCTTTGCAATCTTTCGCTGGGTAACACCTTTCTAATATTGCTCCACTATCTTTCTGCGCAACATTGTGGGAATTGGTGATCCTCTACCCATCTTGGCTTCTGAGAGACACTGCCACTCTGAGAAGCTCTTTTTATACCCAATCATGTTGCCAATTGACCTAATTAGTGTTAATTGGTCTTCCAGCTCTTCGTTCTGCTCAAATTTACTTTTTCCAGCCTCTTATTGCTACTTGTCCCAACTTTTTTGGGATTTGTTGACACCGTGAAATTTTGAATCAACGTATTTTTCCTTTAAAATGATACATTTACTCGGATTAAACGTTTGATCTGTCATCTACGTTCTATTACAAATAAAATATTGACATTTGCCATCTCCACATCATTGCATTCAGTTTTTATTCACAATTTGTTTAGTGTCCCAACTTTTTTGGAATCCGGTTTGTACAATACTGCGGCATGGCGCCGTCTCCAGACAGGACCGCCGGGGCCACCCGGCGCCACACAGGCACACAATAGAATTATAGATATAGTAGTAGTTGCGGTCGGGCCGGCGCTGGGGGCCCCTAAGGAGTCGGGGGCCCGGGGGAAATTGCCTCTATGGTAGCGCTGGCCCTGACAAGCCTGGCTGAACACCGATGGGTAAAGAGATTTATTAGGGCAGCCTGTGGACTAAGACCAGCTTTGTTTTCTAGGATTCCTCAGTGGGATCTTAACATTGTATTAAATGGTCTGACTAAGCCCCCCTTCTTTCCCTTAGCAGAGATTTCTATCAAACACCTGTCCTTCAAAACGGCTTTTCTGATAGCCATAACGTCTGCTAGACGTATAAGTGAAATTAGGCACTTTCCTGTAGAGAACCATACCTGAAGATTTTTGAGGACCGCGTAACATTGAGGCTAGATCCAGGGTTCCTCCTCAAGGTGGTATCAGATTATCACTGTGACAAGGAAATCATTTTACCATCCTTTACAGTCCCACCAAAGGATGAGGCTGAAGAAAAATTGCATCTTCTTGATGTTAAGAAATCATAGCTAAGACGATATCCTGTGAGAGGGAGGATAAACACGGATGGTATGTATATATTATGTAATCACAGGGTACCACCTGTCATAAAACGTAGCCTTTATTAATTAGTACGTAAAAAATAATAACAAACTCCCATATAGACAAACACAAAAAAAAAGGAGAGAAAAGAAAAGAATAACGACACTTCATGAGTGGAGTGTGAACTCTGTGACAGTGTTACTGTTTCTCGAAAGATAGTGCAGACACACTGTTGTCTAGGCAGGGTGATGACTTCCTAGTTTGGGCCTATCCCTAGATGTGGCCCTAAGATATTTAACCCTGCCTAAAAAACGGAATAGCCGCCCCGATAGGGGCGATCCCGTGTTCAGGAACCTTCTGCAATGCCCTAGACTGCCCCTATTTGTGGATATGTTGGGCAGAGTGTGGTCAAATGCCCAATTTGTAATGACCTAGTCTAGGTACATAAAATAATAAATATAGGTACACAAGATAGCAGAGTATACTGCTGTATATGCACTGTATAGATACGTGCTCAATATGATGTCGTTTAATTAATACAGAAGAATAAGATGTTAGATATATATAAAGTTCTATGCACACAATCTAGACAGCTGCTCAGTGCATACAATGATATAGTTCATGATGCCAAATACACTATTGGTATAGATACAATTTTGTAGGCGCCAAGAGTTGCCACCCTAAAGTAACACCACCTGAGCGCCTCAGTCCAACGCGTTTCGCCCACCCAATAACTTGGGCTCATCAGGGGACACTCGATACAGTGACCTAATAGGCATCAATATTTAACGTGAAGAGAACACTGTCTTCCTCAACACTAATGACACTAGATCCAGTTGTCATCCGTCTCCGGCTATCGAATAAAAAGAGATAGACCAGGCACTCTATATATGTTAAAAACACAGAAATATAGTGGCAATACTGGAGGAGCGGCTCAACCCCTAACACTGTAGCGTGTTTTACATTGGGGGAGCAGCCCCACCGCATGTGGACCGCAGCAAACGACTATCCCCAGCAAAAAATGCATACGGTGGAGGATGTCGGCGCGGTCCACATGCACCACAAGAGCATCCTACACAAAACGGAGCATTGTGCGGATGTAAATACAATCATATAAATCACAGAAAAAATGCACCAAACGGATATGCCACTGACTATACTGGCTAGTCATAAATGCAGATATTAAAAGCTGAGACTTTCGCCAATATATTCCTGTCAGGAAAATATCGGAGCCCATCATTGCACCACGTCACGGTCACTCAGCATGGCAAAGGGTCCTACCACTACGCTACCTATGGTGTGAACACGGTCTGAAGGTGATGTAATCCAGCTCGCAGCCAGGCTTCCACACAAACGCCTAGCAGGACAACTAGTGCAATGTGAACAAAGCCAAGACTGCAAGCCACGCCCATATCAGACCCTGTGATGGAGGTCACCAGGTGCAAAAGAGTGTTTGAATGCCAGGTAACGGCACATACACTACATATAGAACAAGACAAAAACACAGAAATATAGTGGCAATACTGGAGGAGCGGCTCAACCCCTAACACTGTAGCGTGTTTTACATTGGGGGAGCAGCCCCACCGCATGTGGACCGCAGCAAACGACTATCCCCAGCAAAAAATCCATACGGTGGAGGATGTCGGCGCGGTCCACATGCACCACAAGAGCATTTATGACTAGCCAGTATAGTCAGTGGCATATCCGTTTGGTGCATTTTTTCTGTGATTTATATGATTGTATTTACATCCGCACAATGCTCCGTTTTGTGTAGGATGCTCTTGTGGTGCATGTGGACCGCGCCGACATCCTCCACCGTATGCATTTTTTGCTGGGGATAGTCGTTTGCTGCGGTCCACATGCGGTGGGGCTGCTCCCCCAATGTAAAACACGCTACAGTGTTAGGGGTTGAGCCGCTCCTCCAGTATTGCCACTATATTTCTGTGTTTTTGTCTTGTTCTATATGTAGTGTATGTGCCGTTACCTGGCATTCAAACACTCTTTTGCACCTGGTGACCTCCATCACAGGGTCTGATATGGGCGTGGCTTGCAGTCTTGGCTTTGTTCACATTGCACTAGTTGTCCTGCTAGGCGTTTGTGTGGAAGCCTGGCTGCGAGCTGGATTACATCGCCTTCAGACCGTGTTCACACCATAGGTAGCGTAGTGGTAGGACCCTTTGCCATGCTGAGTGACCGTGACGTGGTGCATGATGGGCTCTGATATTTTCCTGACAGGAATATATTGGCGAAAGTCTCAGCTTTTAATATCTGCCTTTATGACTAGCCAGTATAGTCAGTGGCATATCCGTTTGGTGCATTTTTTCTGTGATTTATACTCTATATATGTTAACAAAAATTGAGATTTATTTGATACACATAAGATCAGTTGTTAAAAATAATGTAGTGTGGTAGTGCTCAAAACATTCAGTGACAGATATAATAATATGTCATAAAAGGTAGCAGCAATGGCATAAAAGGTGACAAAATATTCAGTGACAGATATAAAATAATATGTCATAAAAAGTAGCAGCAATGGCATAAAAAGTAGCAGCAATGGCATAAAAAGTAGCAGCAATAGCATAAAAATATCCAATGTAAGATGAACGTTTGCAGAAAAATGGAGTGGGTAACAGTAGTGAACCTTCAAACAGCGATCCAATAGCGGCACTATAATAGTCCAGCCAGAAACCGCAGTCTGGTCATGCGCTCATACATCCATTTCAATGGGAATTAGTAATAGAAAATCGCAAGAACCTTTTATGAATGAATCCAAATCCGATAAATACTTTGAATATGCGTGATTTCTCTTCTAGCTCTCTGTGCTAGTACAAACAAATGGGTTACCAGTCTATTCAATATGACCGGGAAGACCAGCAGGTAAATGTGATAAACGTTCGTGGTGGCGTCCCACCTATTTGTAGTTATTGATACACTATTACCTTACTCTGGTCGTTTCAATTCTCTGGACGCCAACTTAGTGGTCTAGCGGATCTCGGCTGACTTTATATCCTGTATCATCAGCGAGTTGTATGTTCCGTGGGACCATGCGTCATCAGATTTCTTTCGTATTTCAGAGATCTAATTCAGGTCCAGGGAAGACTCTTTGCCAGCATGCCGGTGCAAGGTGTAGACCATACGCGTTTCGGGGGTGTGCCCCTTCATCAGTGGTAACCTTGCAGTATTTCCCCTTCTTCTTTTATATTGTGGTGAGTATCAAAATCCGGACCGGAATCATAATATTCCACGGGTAGATGTAAAGCCCGGATTTATTAGGGTGCGATTTCTATGCGTTTCTCAGGCGGTTTTTATTATCAAAATGCGTTTTTCTGTGCCAAAGCTGCTTAAATACAATGAAGCACACAGTGGATATTTAAAAAGTATAAAATATATTGGATACCACTAAAATAAATAGTAAAAACGACAAATATACCTCAATGCAGTAAAAAGTGTATATAATTACACTAGTGAACAGATTTTAATCTTCTAATGCAGCCACTATACCAACATAACGGTTGTAGATGTAGAGCCCGAATATTCCATAGTACGACTTATACAAATTGACTATACAATTTTATTATTTTTTATAAAATAATGTTTTAAATTTTTTAATGTAGGACCCGGTAAGAATAGATAAATGCCATACATATCAAATAAGTCTGAAGTATGTGCAGTTATATTTTTGCATAAAAAAGTCCCTCATTGTGGCTGCTAAGTATGGGAACAGGTGGGTTTTCCGATGAACCTCCCAAATATGGGAGGAGGGGAGGGGATGATATAACACCCCAACCGTCCTGAGGAAGGCAACATTCACAGAAACCCAAATAGTTCCCAATCTGCATTTAACCCATTCGGTGCCAATGAGCCAAAATCGAATATAAGTTTTGATTCCAATCTGGACATCTTTTTTATCCGATCTCCTCCCCTCCAGTCTGGTTCTACTTTGGCTAAGGCTGTGTATATCTTTCTTTCAAATTTCTTTTTATTAAGCATAATAAATCGAAATATACACTTATAAACATAAAGGACAACATGTCCAAGGATCATAAAGCAGAGCATTTACATAGAAAAACTCAACAATGGCGCGCATATGAAGTACACATACATACAATACCTCATGTGAAAACCACGACAAATGATGTATGCACTTAGAAGGAAACAAGGGTGACCATGTTAATCTAAGAGGAATAGAGATTTTAAAACAAGTACTCCTAGGATTTACCCAACCACTTAGCCCAGATTGTCAGATACTTATCGTGTGACAATGTCTCCCAACTAGTCAGCTCCTCAAATCTACAGATCTCGTGCACCTTCTCCCTCCACATCTGCACCGTAGGAGGCTGAACCGAGAGCCACTTTAATGGGATTAAAAGTTTCGCAGCTGAGATAAGGTGTGATAATAGGGAGTGTTTGCTAAGGGGGCAATTGAGATCAGAAAAATTTAGAAGAACAGCTGTGGGTGTTAGGGCTGTACTGGCCGGACATATTTTCCTTATTTCGCTAGCCACATCATCCCAAAAAGGGCGGATATCCGGGCAGGACCACCAAACATGCAAAGCTGTACCTTTTCCCGTCAAACACCTCCAACAGTTCTCAGATGCCCCAGGGAACATTCTGCTTAATACATCCGGTGTGCGGTACCACCTTGTAACTATCTTGAACGCGTTCTCTTGTATGGATATGCAGCGGGAGAAACCATGAGAGTGGCTCAAGATCCTTTTCACATCACCATCTGAGAATTGCATATTAAGTTCAGATAAGGCTGTGTATATCAAGCCGGTAGGATCTTTATTGTGATATGTTTTAAAGTGCTTTGATACGGTGTGGTTCTCATGGCCCCGGAGTATGTTGGCCACATGTTCAGAGATCCTTTTTTTTAAAAGTCTCTTCGTGCGGCGAACATATTGTTTTTTGCAGGGGCATGTCAAC
Organism: Bufo bufo; assembly: GCF_905171765.1. Taxonomy (NCBI): domain Eukaryota; kingdom Metazoa; phylum Chordata; class Amphibia; order Anura; family Bufonidae; genus Bufo; species Bufo bufo. The sequence goes on from NC_053399.1 coordinate 80,565,282, forward strand.
AGATATGTAACACTCTTGCTATTGCAAGTCAAAAAGGTTTTTATCTCATGTGAATAGCCATTACTATTGGAGATGGCCTTCACCGTTTTTTTAGGGAAATTTGTTAACTTGCAATTTGAACAAGAGTTACATCTGTAGAAGCCTTCAAAACACAACCAGTGTTTATCTTTCGGTTGGTTAAATTTTTTAACAGTGGGGGCTATCTTCACGCCCAGATTGGCAGCACGTGTGTATACAATTTTAGGTTTCATTGGTATCATGGGTCCTATAATCTTATCTTTTAATAAGAAGGGCCAGTGTTTAATGATACTGGCTTCCACTTTTTTATGCTGGATGTTAAAAGGTAATATTATCTGCAACCCTTCGTGCGGCATCGGATCATTTTTGGATTCTGTGGTTTTCTCCATAAAAAAATCTTTACGGTCCAAGTCTTTAAATTTATTCAGAGTTCTTTCGATACATTGATTTGGATCATTTTTATCCATAAATTGCTGTTTCAGATTTTCCGCCTCTTTCATAAATGTATCGTTAATTGTACAGTTTCTTTTAAGGCGTCTGAATTGACTAATGGGAACATTCAGCAACCACCTAGGAAGGTGGCAGCTGGAGTGTAAAATAAAATTATTTTTAGCTGTTGGCTTGTGATAAGTACTAAAAATCAACTTATCTGCATTAACATCAATGTTCAAATCTAAAAATTCAATATGAGTTTTACTAATATTGGATGTAAAATTGAGGTTCAGATTGTTATGATTAATTTCAGATAAAAACAAATTCAATGCTGAGTCTGATCCTCTCCATATAAAAACAACGTCATCTATGTACCGCTTCCACAGCATCAGATCCGCCCTCAGTCTTGGCGAGATGTACTCATCCTCCCAATCCGACATAAATAAATTAGCATAACTGGGGGCGAATCTGGTGCCCATCGCGGTACCAGACTTTTGTAGAAAAAATTCTGCATCAAAAGCAAAATAATTATGTTTGAGAATAAAATTGGCAGCTTCCGATATATAATCTATCTGTGTGGGTTTGAGCCTGCCACTTTTATGTAATTGAGATGACAATGCCTCCAATCCTTGTTCGTGTTTAATCGATGTGTATAAGGATTGGACATCTAACGTGCCTAATATCCAACTTTGCTCTGCTGTGAGGTTTTCTAAAATTCTAATAATTAGTGTGGCGTCTTTTAAATAAAATTTAGTGTCCTTGACTATAGGCTGTAACTGACGATCCACATATTGTGAGAGGTTTGCCGTCAAAGAATTAATCCCCGAAATTATCGGGCGGCCTGGAGGATTTGTCAGGCATTTGTGCACCTTCGGGAAATAATAAAATACCGGAAGCCTACATTGTGTGTTTAATATAAAATTCACCTCACTCTCCAATAAAATATTCATCTGTGCGCCTTTCTCACATAATTCCACCAATTGTGGGTAAAATTCATTTATTGGGTCTTTAATCAGTTTAGTGTAGATCTCCATATCTGTTAGCTGTCTATAGCATTCTCTTTTATAGTCCTCTGTGTTTAAGATCACTATAGCCCCGCCTTAATCCGCGGGTCGAATTGTAATTGCTTCATTTTTCTGGAGTAACTTAATGGCCGCGATTTCCTGATTAGAAAGGTTTGATCTATTTTTATTGTTCATAGATCTGAGATCCCGTTCTACATTTTTCCTAAAGGCTTCTATTTCAGAACTAATTTCATTTCTAGGGTATTTAGTCGATTTGGCCCTTAGTTCTGTATGATTAAAACTTGATGTCATCTGGACATTGGTATTAATGGGATTTTTTTAAGAAATATTTCTTGAGGCAGATTTTCCTCACGAATTTTTCAACTCCCACATAAGTGTCAAATTTACTCAGACATGAACTTGGGGCAAACTTAAGACCTTTGTTCAATAGTGAAACTTGGGATGGTGTCAAATTTGTTTTACTCAAATTAATTATAGAACTTTGTGATAGTGATTTTGTGTTTGTATCTTCTTTCTTTTGGCCCTTCTTGTTTTCCTCTTAATTCTTGGTGATTTTGTGTCCAATTGTGGGATCTTTCCGGTGTCCTGTGTGACCTCTCTGGTGTCCTGTTGTATCTCCGGTAGGGATTGTGATTGGGTGCTAAACTGTGTGGTGTCTCTCCATAATCCCAATCCTGCGTTGTTGGTTTGTTCCTCAGGTTGTATGTGTGCTGGACTGGGGGATTTAGATGGTCTAAGTGGGGTATCCTTCTGGGAGAGTATTGGGTTCGGTGCCGCATGTTCGGTGTGCAGTGGTGGGGGGGGGAGTGAAATCAAAAAAAGGCTCCCTACCCAAAATTTCATATTTATTTGAAGTTTGAATACTAATATCTGGATTAGTATCATTCCTATCTTTAATTTTATCTCTTATTTCCTTGTGAGTTTCTTTATGTGTTTCTCTGTGTTTGGTTTTTACTTTTGAGTGCTGTGTGGGAGATTCGTCCTTTTCTACTAGTGAAATAATTTCTGTATGTTCCCTATTATTTGTCATGTGTCGTTTACTGTACTTTTTCATTTTTTTGTCAATGATTTCTTGTTCTAATTTGTCCATACTCCTACATATTTTTTGTTGCCAAGTGTTGAACTCTTCATTTATAGAAAATGTCTCAACTTTTTCTTTAATTTCTGTGATTCTGTTGGATAAATCATCCAATATCTGTATCCGCCTTCTAATAATTAATTCTATCAATGCAACAGACTGATTTTTTAGTAATTGGTTCCATTCCATATTGAATCTGTCTTCATACTTGCGCTGGGGTCTTGGAAAGCTGCAGACCCTTGGGAATATTCCCATTTTTGATGTACTGTGTGAGGGATTTTATCTCCCACTGTTGTTTAAGTTGTTTTTGTAATAGGGTCTCCAACTCTCCAAAGACCCCAGACACTGAATCCGCATGGTTCTGCGTCACATCAAAATCAAACGTATCTACTCTATGTTTTTTCATCTCAATATGACTCCATATATCCATATTGTCTGCCGAAGAGCTCATCAGAAAGGGTGGAAAGAAAATGGAAACAGGAGAAAGTATCTGTGGATCACTTCAGCTAGACAATATGGATCAGGTGCTCTTGGTCTTAGTGGCCCACCCAGCCACAGGTTGATTGGTAACGAATAAAAAGAGATAGACCAGGCACTCTATATATGTTGACAAAAATTGAGATTTATTTTAAACACATAAGATCAGTTGTTAAAAATAATGTAGTGTGGTAGTGGTCAAAACATTCAGTGACAGATATAATAATATGTCATAAAAGGTAGCAGCAAGGTGACAGAATATTCAGTGACAGATATAAAATAATATGTAGCAACAATGGCATAAAAATATCCAATGTAAAATGGAGTGGGTAACAGTAGTGAACCTTCAAACAGCGATCCAATAGCGGCACTATAATAGTCCAGCCAGAAACCGCAGTCTGGTCATGCGCTCATACATCCATTTCAATGGGAATTAGTAATAGAAAATCGCAAGAACCTTTATGAATGAATCCAAATCCGATAAATACTTTGAATATGCGTGATTTCGCTTCTAGCTCTCTGTGCTAGTACAAACAAATGGGTTACCAGTCTATTCAATATGACCGGGAAGACCAGCAGGTAAATGTGATAAACGTTCGTGGTGGCGTCCCACCTATTTGTAGTTATTGATACACTATTACCTTACTCTGGTCGTTTCAATTCTCTGGACGCCAACTTAGTGGTCTAGCGGATCTCGGCTGACTTTATATCCTGTATCATCAGCGAGTTGTATGTTCCGTGGGACCATGCGTCATCAGATTTCTTTCGTATTTCAGAGATCTAATTCAGGTCCAGGGAAGACTCTTTGCCAGCATGCCGGTGCAAGGTGTAGCTCATACGCGTTTCACAATAAGGTGAAACACTCGATACAGTGACCTAATAGGCATCAATATTTAACGTGAAGAGAACACTGTCTTCCTCAACACTAATGACACTAGATCCAGTTGTCATCCGTCTCCGGCTATCATTCATCGCAGCCGTACATTAGTTATACATAACAAATAACTCTTATGGTAATTTATAGTACAGTTAGACCAATGGACCAGATATAGTAGCAAAATATTTACAGTGGACGTTATCCCTGTATGGTCAGAAAAACCAGCAAGGCCAAAATTGCCTTGAAGGTGCCGCACCACATACAGATACACAGTAGAAAATAAAGTGCCAGCAAATAGCCATATACAGGTGATCACATCTGATCTCTTATATGCACCACATCATAGAATATAGATTGTGGTACTTGCGTGCCCATGACAGGCTACATAGGGATGGTTCCAAGCGCCCCCTGAAGAGTATGACAGCCTAGAGATGTTCCAGCTTGTGGTGGTCTGTAGGGGAGAGATGATGGAGCGTTTAGCCTTGCCCAGTAACTATATTACTAACCTCCTTTCCAGCGACTCAGATCACCCATGCTTCTAGAAACATACCTACGCCGGTGCCTCAATAGATTCGATGTGAGGTCACCGGCTACAGGTCTGGCTGTGATTTAAATAGTCCGCCAAGCATAGATATGGGCGGGGCCAGTGTTCTTAGTTGAGTTCACTTAGCCTTGTTTCTTATTGGATGGTGTGGGCGGTTCTGGGAGACGCCTCCCACGTTGCGTAACCACGTCCATTAATGACGTGATTACGCTTAGCTGCATCGTCCGTCCGTGACAGTAGTCACGTGACGGCGCATAGCTACGTAGACCCCATGTGACGAAGCCAGACCTCACTCTGAGATGGAACGCTTGGCGGTGAAGTTTCGCATACCTCCGATCACATGACAGCCTGTTGCTAGGTCACCGGTCACAAGGCTGTATCAATTGTCAAGTGATGATATCGCGTCATTCTCACGCACGTCTCGGCCGGTCAAATTAGGCATTAAAACTAGGTGGGCTCCCCAGTTGTCCATGTCATGCTACCAGTGCAAATGTATTAAGGGACCCTCTTTTACAAACAATTTGAGTGACCCCCGTATTGTTAAAGTTGCAGATGTAAGTGAGGGATTATGGGTATATTCCTCATAGCACTAATAGAGGCATGGAGAGGTGATTATTCCATGTCTAACTGTAAAGTTATATAATACATTCTACACACTTTTAGTTAATTTCTATGGCAAGTAGATGTATTTGTTTTTGTTTTTAATCTACAGTATTTATTTATTTTAACGTTCAACTTCTTCATTCTAAGAGAAAGTGGAAAAGTATAGTGTTGGAGATGGCTACATAACATCCCCTTCTTCTGGTCGACACTATGCTATAATGTACCCTCACTCTTATATAGATAATCTATGGCCAGGCTATAAAAAGCAAGAGAAGTCAATGTTCTCATTGAGTCCCAGTGGTGACATTGTGTTAAACATATGAATCCATTTGGACTCCTTCTGTCTTAAGATAGTGTCTATGTCACCACCCCTGATAGAATGTTTGATTGTCTCTATCATGGAAAAACGTAGTATGCTGGGATCTGCTCCATGCTGGAGTACAATATGTCTGGACAGTGGTTTGTCGCGTTTATGGCGGACATCACCCACATGTTCCAGTATTCTCTTTTTAAAGGCCCTACAAGTTTTCCCTACATAGCTCAGGCCGCACCCACATTGTGCCATATACACTAAGCCTTCCGTATTACAGTTCGCGAAGGAGCGAGCCATATATGTGTGGTCCCGGTTACTATTGGAGAAGGCATTACCTACTTCGATAAACGAGCAGGCCTTACATTTTCCACATTTGTGGGTGCCAGTCCTTCTATCCATAAGCCAGGTATTTTGTGCTGGAGGCGCTTCAAAATGGTTATGCACTAACTGATCCCCAATACTTCGACCTCGTCTAAAGGTGATCAATGGGCGTTTAGGGAGGAGATCAGTTAGATCCGGGTCAGATTTTAATAGTGACCAATAACGTCCTATTATTTCCCGGACCTGGTGGGACTCCGTATCATATGTTCCAATAATTCTAATGACCTCTTTTGACGTTTTGTGTTTACCATCAGAGTGGATAAGTGTGGACCTATCCAGGGACTCTGCATGATTCCAAGCCTCATACAGACATGCATCTGAGTAGCCTCTCTGCTTGAAGCGATGGAATAGTATGGAAACCTGGTTTCTGAATTCTGTTTGGTCTGAGCAGTTTCTGCGTACTCGCAGAAATTGCCCTTTAGGAATTCCCTGTTTCAATGGTTTAGGGTGAAAACTTTCCCATCTAAGCAGGCTGTTTGTTGATGTCTGCTTTCGATACAATGTAGTCGTTAAGGTGTTGTTAGTACTTCTACTGATTTGTACATCCAGAAAGGTTATGCTTTGATGCTGCAGTTCATGCATAAAAAACAGACCAATATGGTTTCTGTTTAAATCCTGCATGAAGCATTTAAACTCGTCTGGAGTCCCTGACCAGAACAGCAGAATGTCGTAGATGAATCTCGACCAAAACATATGTCTGGTCCACTTCATCATGTCTTCAGTGAAGACAACAGTGTCTTCCCACCAGCCCAGGAGCAAGTTAGCGTAAGTTGGGGCACATGGGCTCCCCATCGCTGTGCCCCTGAGCTGGTGGTAGAAACGGTCATTAAACACAAAGTTATTGTGATTTAGCGCAAATTCTAAGAGCCGAATCACAAACTGATTATGATGCTTGAGGTCAATGGATCTGGAGCCTAGAAAGTATTTGGCTGCCGCTAGGCCCTTTTCGTGAGGGATCGACGTATAGAGAGCCTCTACATCAATGGAGGCCAACCACACCCCTGGGTCCAGTGTGATAACTTCAATGCGCTTCAACAGATCGGTCGTGTCACGGAGATAAGACGGTAGTGATGTTATAAAGGGGCGTAATATCCTGTCTATATAGGTGCCCACGTGCTCAGTGAAACTCCCTATCCCAGATACAATAGGTCGACCCTTGAAGGGGACGGTGCCTTTATGAATTTTTGGAAGGCAGTAGAACGTGGCCACCCTGGGGTTAGATGGTCCAAGATAGTCACGTTCCTGTCAATTAATAAGTCTCCCCTCAAGGGCCTCCTGTAGGATCTGAGATAGTTTCTGTGTGTATCCTGTAGTTGGATCACATTTAAGTAACTCATAACTGGAACGATCAGATAGGAGTGATAAACACTTGTTGCGGCATTGTTGATTGGACATCACCACCACATTACCCCCTTTGTCCGATGGTTTAAAGATGAGGTTCTTATTTATACTTAAGTTGTGCAGTGTTTCGATCTCCATAGATGTATAGTTTTTGTTTATGCTGCTTTGTGTAGAAACAATATTGCCAATATCTCAAGTGACTGATTTCAAAAACAGGTCTATATGGGCCTCTCCTAGTGTTTTTTGAGGCATTCTAGTGCTTTTATTTTTAAGATCGGTGAAGGGGTTTGCGGTGCGTTAAACGGGGAGTTTGGTCTGTCACTGTGAAGCGGGCGTAACTCTTACACTACCTGATCGATACAACATCATACCTGATGTTTTAAAGCACGTTATTCCAAACAATTTAGGAATGTTAGGTGATTTATGCCCTTTATGGATTAAAACCCGACTCTGCGTCAACTACGTAATTTTCAATGGGAGTTTTGCCACGGATCCCCCTCCGGCATGCCACAGTCCAGGTGTTAGTCCCCTTGAAACAACTTTTTCATTCACTATTGTGGCCAGAAAGAGTCCCTGTGGGTTTTAAAATTCGCCTGTCTATGGCGGTTCGCAGGTTCGCGAACATTTGAGGAAATTCGCGTTTGCCTTCCGTGAACGGAAAATTTTATGTTCGCGACATCTCTAGTGCACACTCCACTCATGAAGTGTCATTATTTTTTTCTTTTCTCTCCTTTTTTTTGTGTTTGTCTATATGGGAGTTTGTTATTATTTTTTACGTACTAATTAATAAAGGCTACGTTTTATGACAGGTGGTACCCTGTGATTACATCTTCTTGATGTTAGAAATACCATTTTACAATATCTAGAAGTTTCTAAGACCTTTAGGAAAGACGATAACCTTTTAGTTTAGTTCAGGGGACGAAACATGGGGAAAAAGCTTTCCAAAGCCTCTATAGGTCACTGGATTAGAGCTACTATAGGTTGTTGTTACTCCCTTCAAAATATTCCTTGTCCTAAATGTCCTATGGGTATTAAAGCTCACTCTACCAGTCAACTGCCTCTGCGTGGGCAGAAAAAGGAGGCGTCTCATTAAATCAGATTTGCAAAGCCGCTACTTGGTCAAGTATTAAAGGGGTATTATCATCTTATTGATCATTCTTAATTTAAATCTTTTGCCCCCACTGAAAACTTTTACCTATACATTTCATTAAAAATAACCCACCATTCAATTTAAAATTGCTTCTGTCTCTGAGTGTTGTTTATTGGCGCTTCCCATGGATACGGCCACATCTCGCCTGCCGCATCCATGGGCTGCGCCTGCGCACTGCATAGTCTGTGATCCTGCGGCCGGCCTGTTCAAGAACTTGTGAACGCGCACGTCTTTATCTGTTTCTGGCGGCCGCGCATGCGCGGCCGTCCGAACAGTTCGGGCGAGGCAGCGGAGTGTGCGGACGGACATCGGAGGACCTGGAGAGACTATTTCCTAATGGGTAAGTGTCATTTCTACTCGCCCCACTAAATCCACCAACGATTACTGAAGATGGAGGCACTTGAGGGGGCAGATGGAGGCACTTGAGGGGGCAGATGGAGACACTTGAAGGGTCAGATGGAGGCACTTGAGGGGGAAGATGAAGGCACTTGAGGGGGCAGATGGAGGCACTTTTGGGGCTGATGGGGCTATTTCAGGCTGATGGGGGCTGTTTGAGACTGATGGGGGCTGTTTGAGGCTGATGGGGGAATATTTGAGGCATATGGGGGCTGATGGGGGCAATATGAGTCTGATGGGGGAATATTCCAGGCATATGGGGGCTGATGGGGGGCTTTTTGAGGGCATATTTGAGGCATAGCTGGGCAGAGCTGAATATGCTGCTATTTAGCCATAGTTCTAGTGGGGAAGGGAAAAGACAGATGTAGCAGGGCTGTATATGTGTCGGGTCAGCATCAATGCTAGGGGAAGAGAGAAACAGATGTAGCAGAGCTGTATATGTTGCGGGTCAGCATCAATGCTGGTGGAAGAGAGAAACTGATGTAGCAGAGCTGTATATGTTGCGGGTCAGCATCAATGCTAGGGGAAGAGAGAAACTGATGCAGCAGAGCTGTATATGTTGCGGGTCAGCATCAATGCTAGAGGAAGAGAGAAACTGATGTAGCAGTGCTGTATATGTTGCGGGTCAGCATCAATGCTAGGGGAAGAGAGAAACTGATGTAGCAGGGCTGTATATGCGGCTGTTCTGACACAGTGCTGGTTGAAGAGATAAACAGACAGATGTAGCAGAGCTGTATATGTAACTTTTCAGACCTAGTGCTAGCGGGGGAGTAGAATAAAGATGTAGCAGGGCTGTATAGAAAGCCATTCAGCCAAAGTGATGTTAGGGGACTGGAGAAGACACATGTAGCTGAGCTGTATATGCATCTATAAAGATACATAGTGTGAGGTTTATACACAACTGGAGTACAGCTATAATGGAAACAAATCTGCATCAGTGCTGGTGGGTGGGGGTTGGTCATGCTTTTGAGCTAATGTATAATATGGAATTATAGTTTTTGATGCACAGAATGGGTTTGTAAAAGATCAGACTGAGATTTTGTGTGTAAAACTGCAGAACAGCCACATGTTACTGTACACTGAGCTTACTGATTCCCCAGCAGGGGGAGGGGCCTCACACACACTGCAGGCTGCCAGACTGATGAGTCATACTCTTCACATGAACGAGCTCTCAGTGTGATGTCATAAGGAGGTGTGGCCGGCCTTCACTCTAGATGCCTAAGCCACGCCCAGCCTTAGCTGCAGAAAACCAGGAAGTGAACAGCTAGCTGGCAGCAATTGAGGATGAAGTAGCAAGATGAGAATACCCCTTTAACACCTTCGTTAAAAATTATTGCATTAATCTTTCCGCCTCCGCAGATTTAGCATTTGGCCAAAAAGTACTGCAGGTGGTTTCCCACCCTATGGAAATATTTGTTAGTTCTCACTTGTGGTTGTCATGGTGGATGGAATGGAAAACCATAATTAGACTTACCGGTAATTCCGTTTCCTTGAATCCACCATGACGGCCCAGATATATCCCCCTTCTCCCCCAAAAAAACAAACAAACAAACTATAAATAATAAATATTATATAGATACGTTATACTGAATACTAATATTTAGTTGGAAATGAAGTAATACTCAAATGGGGACACACAGATTGCTCACCTACCTTGGTAATTTGTAAGAACACTGAGGGTGAGGAGGGGTGGGGGCAATTTAAACTCTCTGTATATTCCTGCCCCTACAGAGCTCAAGGGTCACTTGTGGCCGTCATGGTGGATTCAAGGAAACGGAATTACCGTTAAGTCTAATTACGTTTTTTGCCTCCATGTATTTCTACCCACAGGGACGGATCCAATTTTACTGACACAATCTGGCACAATAGAAAACGGATCCGTCCCCTATTGACTTTCAATGGTGTTCAAGACGGATCCGTCTTGGCTATGTTAAAGATAATACAAACGGATCCGTTCTGAACGGATGCAGACGGCTGTATTATCTGAACGGATCCGTCCATAACGGATACGCAGAAAAACGCGAGTGTGAAAGTAGCCTAAGGGTTTTTGGTGTATATTTTTACCTTACATCTTACCTTGTTAACCAGTCCCACTACCTCGCCCCCGGTCTCTATCTCCACTATCTTCATTTCCTATAATGTAATTACCCTCCCCCAGTCCCTAGTTTAAACACTCATCCAACCTTCTAGCCATCTTCTCCCCCAACACAACTGCCCCTTCCCCATTGAGGTGCAGCTCATCCCTACGATAGAGCCTGTAACTGACAGAGAAGTCGGCCCAGTTCTCCAGGAACCCAAACCCCTCCTTCCTACACCAGTTCTTGAGCCACTTGTTAACCTCCCTAATCTCCCACAGATTTTCTGGTGTAGTTCGTGGTACAAGTAGTATTTCAGAAACCCTATTAAAGGGAATCTGTCACCTAATTTTAGTATGTGTAACCCATGGCAATGCAATGTAGTGCTGCCTATAAATAAAACTTTGCAAATAAAGATTGGTTTCCACACTGCTTGGTTATGCCTCAGATAGGGTTCCCACCCCAATAATACTTTGTAATAAATCACAGCAAGATCTTGTTTTCATCAATCAGAGGTGTTGTTTATTTTAACACTTTAAGATTGACATGCGGCCATAAAGTGCGTGTGAACATTTTCGGCAAAATGCCTTCGTCAGACACTATAAGAAATCTAGATATTGGCAGATGTATATACACATATATGAATATCGTTTTGTATGTAAACCCAAAAGGTCGATTATAAATATCCAAATGTAATTAGAAGATAAAATCAAAGTTATGGCGAGCACTCAACACTTGGACCAAGGTGGCAGTTAGAATAAAATTTAATTAAATCACAATAATATGACACGTGTATATTTATACCATAAAATCTAAAATCTAAAGATAAAATACATAATATTGAATACCACAGGTAGGGATGGTTATATAATGTCAGTCTCTTGTGATCAAAAAGGCTGAAGTATATATGTAACTGAATCAAAGGAATTGTTAATGATGTTGCGCTTCACTGTCCAGTGCGCACACTTGAATAGTTAGTGGATTTGCAGGCTCATGTGCGCTAGTCCAATGTTAATATGGCGATTAGGCAGGTGAGCCAAGCAGTTCCTGCTCATATGAGAATGCGTGCCTCAATGTCCTTAGATGCAGGTGATACAGTAGGGTTACCGTACACATTCAGATGGTATGCCCATCACATACGGTTCACAGATGCAATGTTCCTACCTTCCCCTCAATGTATCTCGTAGGCGCCTCTATGGACTTGAGCGGTGGATAAGCGGCGTGGAACAATTCCGGCGTCTCGCTTGTAGCTCCTGTGGTTTGCTGATCCCGAATCTCGCGGGATTTCGGAAGTGGTCTGTGTCCGGACAATGAAGAGCAATACTTGGCAAATTCTATGCTCTGCGTCCTGGAAATCCGAATTCTTCCGTTATAATATTATTTGCATGGCCATGCATAAGGTGCGGAGGTGCTTCTTTCACAGGTGTGCAGCCCAGACGCGTTTCGGGAACTCTTTCCCTTCGTCAGTGGTACAGCATCACCTGTCTTTCTCCGCCTTTTATATTCAAGACTAGCACAAAATCCTGGATCACTGGATTCGCTTTCAGCAACAGGAAATCGCATGCGTTTTTTGTATGCGTTTTCAATGCGGTTATTTTGCAAACATGCGTTTTTTCATGCTATGAATTCCAATCCTTATAACATTCTATATATCCTGTAAAAGTCCAATTTGTGATTACGAATTGCATATATGAATTATTGTCATTTTTCTGAATCTACAACATAAAATCTTGCAATAATGTCATTTTTCTAAAACTCCAGCATAAAATGATGCAGATAAATTATATTCCACCATACTTTAACACTATATGTGCCATTGATTGGCCTGTTGATCATTAGAATCTCCATTCTTATGTGGTTTATCAATACAAATCTAAAATAATAAATAACAATATAAACTATCAATAAAAGACATTACTTTTACTGCACAACAGCATCAACATGAATGTAAGATAATGGTGCCGATATATGCCTCTGTTAATACAATTTAAAAATGATTAAAGTACTTGAAATTATGAATTTTATAAAATAAGTGAAAATAAGATGGTTGAGAGAAAAACTTAAAATGCACATTCTGGTTTGGTTCGAGCTGTACAGATATTGAGGTTCGGACTGTATAAAATTGACTCGTGTTGTATAAAACACTTCCTAAAAAATCCAATAATGAGGAATATACCTACAGACTCGGGCAAACCCACATTGAAAAATAAATCAACATTCTTCCCTAGGAATGAAATCAGTGCAGAAATGGCTACATTCCAAAGAAATGTGGAAGAGGATATACGTAAATTAAAATTAGGATCTACATGCCAGGATAATCTGACGAGACAAGAACATCATGCTATTAGACAGTTACAAAAAAATGAAGCCATCACTATACGACCCGCAGATAAAGGGGGAGCAGTGGTCGTTTTGAATACATCAGACTATAAATTTTATTCTAACTGCCACCTTGGTCCAAGTGTTGAGTGCTCGCCCTAACTTTGATTTTAGCTACATTTATTACTAGAGGAGGGGTGTTCCTCTATACTGGGCTAGAAGCACCTAATCCAGAACCCCGCCTGAGGTCAGCCACCATTTTGAGTCTATAGTAATTAGAAGATAGACCTCTGCGTCCAGATCTTTACAGAGATATGCGGACAAGGCCACAATTTGTAGTCCTGGAGCCTTCTGGAATACAATACTGACAGTGATATATTTACATATTCAGCTAGAAGAAGACAATAATTGAAATATATTACAATACAGGTATACTTGTCACAATCTGTCATATCCGTTCATTATGGGTCCACTTGTATGTTGGGGATTAGTTAAGGAAAAAGAAGAGGGACATATAAGTAAGGCGAGTATAACCTTATTCTATAACTGATAAGAATTGAGATCCAAAGATTAGGAAGAACTACAGATATTCTCAATGGGTATGTGCTGCTGCCCCAGACATCAACAAAATTCTCAATGAGTATAGGCCACTCTCGTTCTCCCATGGTTAGAACTTACCTGTGCTGCAATTTGAGAAGAAGTCAGAAGAAAACACGCCAAAAAGTGCTCTGAAGCACAGGGGTATACTGGTGTACTGTATCTGTTCCCTGCTGTGGTTAAATAGCCTGACCGCCTAGTGGGAGGCGGCCCAGCGTTTCACCTACTAGAAGTAGATCGGCAGTTGGAACGCATCGGGACCGGAAGTTGCGTTCCACCGGCCGGAAGTGCTCCGTCCGTGGAACAATAAAGGTAAGAGAGTGAGTACAGTGGCACTGCCCTCACTGATTTGCAGCCCTAGATTCCAAGGAGCCGGTCCTGTGGTATGATGCACTTCGTGTGGTGGTGCTCAGCGTATAAAGAAGTAAGGCCAAAACGATTCACACTATGTAGAGAAGAAAGGAAAAATTTCGCGGCACTCACCGAAGTAGTAATTATGTTGCAGCTTTATTCAAACTTCACAGTGCACATGTAGGATCCAGGGGCGGACACACTGTAGCAAATAGTAGCGGCTACGGCCGTTTCACGCGTTGGGATTGCGCTTCCTCTGGACGCTGTAAACGTCATAGCGCAGGCCTGCGCTTTATAGTGGCGGACTAGATGCAGCCGACACCATCAGTGACATTAAATAGCTTTAAAACTGTGAGCAGAGGAAACAGATGCATATGTGAAAGGTGAGAGGATATCTATGAAGGTACAGTTAAGACATAATTATACGGAATATAATGCACACACAATCACAATGTGGCTAAGGATATACGCTGTAACTATTGAATCACAGGTACTAGGCAACAAAGTATGACTAGCCACTAACACAGCAACAGTGTCCTATTATAAGAAAACTGACATATCGTTCCTGTCATTTAACCCTGCCGCTCCCATAGCCCCAGTAAGCATAATCCACCTTGCTTCCCTTTGCAGGAGCAGGCGGTGCCGATCCCCTCCTCTGGGGATGGGTCGGACATGCTCCACTCCGGCAAAGGAAAGACAACGCGGCTGGGCATCATGGGCGGTGCGGATATGCTCAATCAAACGCCTCTGCCTGACTGTATGGAACCGACATGTTCTCGGATACGTTCAAATAAAGGGCGGATAGTTTTTCCAATATAGAATCTTTTACAGGGGCAAAAGACGGCATATACGACATAGGGTGTACGGCAATTGATAAAGTCACGTACAACGTGCTTAGTTCCTCCTATCTGTAACCCTTTACTGCAAGTGTTAAGTGCACAGAAAGAACAGTGACCACATCTATAGTTACCTCTAGGTTTCTTAAGCCAAGTCTCTTCCTGAGGTGTGCTAAACACACTTTTGACTAGCTTGTCCTTGAGGGTGGGGCACCTTCTAAATGTGACTAGGGGTCGATGGTTGGAGAAGTTGTTCAGAGAGGGATCCCCTTTCAATAAATCCCAGTTCTCATTGATAGCCCGCCTGATTGCCTCTGCGGCAGGGCTGTACTTAAAAGAAAAGGCAAAGCGTTAGGGTGTCCTATTTCTTCTTTTTTCCGTGAGTAAGGAGTTGCGGTCCAGCTTAGCGGCCCTGCAGAGGGCTGCTGAGACGCTTCTTGATGGATAACCCCGATCCAGCAGTCTGTCTTTAAGTTCACCGGCCTGCTCGAGAAACCCGGCATCGGTGTCATTGATTCTCCGTAAACGGACAAATTGTCCGTACGGGACAGCATGCTTCACCGATGGCGGGTGAAAGCTGGTCTGGTGGAGGAGCGAGTTCGTCGCTGTGGGCTTGCGGAAGCCCCTGGCGTGTACAGCCCCATCTTTTACAGTGATGCGCATGTCCAGAAAATCAAGGGACCCACCACCAAAATTGATGGTGAATCTCATGTTCATCTGGTTGCGCGTATTGAGATAATCAACAAATGCATGACAAGACGCTTCACTCCCCGACCAGACCAGAAAAATATCATCCACATATCTCAAAAACAGGTGGATAGACTGCAGGAAAGGGTTATCCACCGAGAAAACATACGTCTCTTCAAATACCTCCAGGAACAGGTTCGCAAATGTGCACGAGACAGGTGTGCCCATTGCGGTACCTAGTACCTGGCGGTACCACTGGCCATCACACTGGAAGACGTTATTTGTGAGAACGAGGTCCAGTGCCTCACAGATAAAGTTTTTAAACAACATGTCCTTATCACTTCTACTAAGGACAAGGTTGATAGCCCTAAGTCCTAAGTCGTGAGGGATTCTGGTGTATAGACTTTCGACATCCAAGGACACCAGGCTAAACTCACTTCGCCACTCAAGGGACCCGAGCGCCCGGAGAAAGTCGCCTGTGTCCTTTAGATATGTAGAAGTACTCACTAGCAGTGGTCTGAGGAGCCAATCGACATAGCTAGACAGTGGCTCGGTCACTGACCCAATCCCGGCAATGATGGGACGGCCCGGAGGTCGGGTCAGTGATTTGTGGATTTTTGGTACAAAGTACCAAATAGGGACCATGGGGTGTGCAGGAATAAGTCGATAAATCATGCCTTTCGGTAGAAATCCAGCCAATATATATTGGTCCACCAGTGCATGACGCTTGGACGAGATCCCAGGAACGGGGTCCCCCCTGAGCCTCAAATACACTGTGTTATCCTCTTATTGCCTGCCTGCCTCTTCTAGGTAATATTCCCTGGGCATCAAGACCACATTCCCTCCCTTGTCGGCCGGCTTAATTACGATATTATCCTGTTTACTTAACCACAAGAGGGCACGGAACTCTTCAGCCGAAAGATTCTGAGGTGCAACTGGGTACATCAGTGCACGCATTTCTCTCAACACCCGCTTGTGGAACAGGTCTATCGCCGAGCCGGCCGGCATGGGAGGAAGGAATGTGGACCTGACGCCCCCTGTGTACTTATCAAGCTGGTCCTGCCTGTCTGAGGTCTCCTCTGACTCCATACTAGACAGGAAATGGATGCATTCTATATCCTCCTCACTGAATCTGCCTTTTAAATGAAAATCAGTTTGGGTCATTGTTGCTGGGACCTCTCCCGATAAGGGGGCGGAATCCTGTGAAGGGGCCTCAGCAAACAACTTCTTCAAATACAGTTTACGAACTGACAAGAATAGATAAATTTCGAAATCCACCGGGTTGAACTACTCAGATAGGCTGAATCCCAGCCCTCGATTGAGGAGTGGGATGCAGCCAGGAGGCCGTTCTAAACCCGTAAGATTCACCACTATGTCCTTAGCGTGTACATTTGGAACGAAGTCCTTATGTGTTATTGTCGCCAGGAGACCTGACGCCTCCTTCTTGTCTACTTGCGGACTTCTCTTGAATCAGAGTGGTACAGAGGAATCGCAGTGCAGAATAGCTTACAATAGGACAACAGTACAAGAAGGGTACAAAAGGAGCTGTATAGTAAAAAAGATTCAAGATTAGCAATTATGTAGTATGAATGTTAGTTATTCAATGTATAGAATACATTAAGGAATAGTCTATTGTAAATATATACACTAAGTGGCATCACTAGAGTTATCCACAGAGATCAAGGGAAAAGAGGGGGGAAGAAAAAGGATATTTTATAGTTATTTATCCAAGGACCATGTAACTTATGACATGATATTTTCAAGACCAGAACTATTTTGAATCCGAAATATAACCTATATAATGATATCCACATACTGTATTATGTCTTACCATCTATAAACTATATTTGTGTGAGGCACTTACGGTAGTACAGTGAAGAACCTAGGAAATCAGGGAATAAGCGTAGTCGGTTGTGGTGTGCCGAAACCGAGGATGAGGTAGGCCTGAGAAAGAAGAGGGCCCACCCAAGGAAAGAGATGTGGAAGAAATGAGTTATAAATGAGTGGAGTGGTGGGAGGGTCAAGTTCAGACCTCGGACGGTGCAGGAGCCAGGTAGAGGGGTGCCCTAAATAGGCTGGAGGCGGACCTCAGCCCCTCCCACAAATCCAGGCCAAAGCCTTCACACTTGTGTGAGGCACTTACGGTAGTACAGTGAAGAACCTAGGAAATCAGGGAATAAGCGTAGTCGGTTGTGGTGTGCCGAAACCGAGGATGAGGTAGGCCTGAGAAAGAAGAGGGCAAAAAGAAATAAACAGTTTATTGTATTCGATATACATGAAAGCTCAACCCGACATGTTTTGGAAAGCGTTTCTTAACTCCCGTGTTTGATTGGGGATGTAACGTGCGAAAGCGGATGACTTCCAGCGCCCCAACTTCTTAATGACATGAGCCGGGATGTTGGCACTGGAGGCCGTGGACGCGGCCCCGATCCGAAAGGAGTGCCCAGAGTAGTTGGATGCGTTGAGGCCTAGTTGAGTGAGGGATGACCTGACATAGGTCATAAAGGTGGTGGTGGTGAGTGCAGACCCACGCAGTTGAAGTAGTGGCTGACAGGGTAGGAACTTGTGATGCTGTTTGTATGCGTCCAGAACCCCGACTGGGCACCATCTGTTCTGCGTAGGGTAGTATGGAATGTCCACGGGTGAGAGCTGACTGCTTTTGGAGTGAGGTAAGGTTAGGATATAATGATCCCCGTGTTTTGTCAAGTGGGAGGCTAGCAGACAATGTGTGGTTTGGGTCGCCGAGGTCGTGGTGAATTCCCCGGGCCTCAGGAATCCGTAGAAGGCCAGGTACATCGCTGTTTTGATGATGGAGTTGGTATCAGCTTCAAAAGGTCTGGTGTCTAATAAGTCGGATAATGCCTTGAAAATGTGACTGTTAATGGGCAGTCTCTGTGTCGGCCGTGCGGGTTCTGTCTTCTGAATGCCTTTGAGTATGGTTTTGATCTGGTGCGAGGCCATGAAACTGATGTTGTTAGGGTGTATGATCAGCATGTGATGTTGAATGCCGGTGAGATAGAGTTTGATGGTGTTGTATGACAGTTTGAGCTTGAGGTGGCAAAAGGAAGCAAACCCCAGCAGGGAAGTCATGACAAATGGGTGCGTGATGTTGTGTTCCAACAGGAACTTGTTAAACAGTGTGAATGCTCTGTTGTATGACCTGCGTGTGTTGTCTGATAGTGCAGAATGGGATAATAACTGGCTATGGCGCATGATGACATCTAATCCAAAATGAGCTGGTGAAATGACGGGGTGATGGAGGCCGTGGGTGACGCTGACGGGAGAGCCTGAAGAAACGCCTGAAATTGGAAACGAGACAGATTGTCAGCTGCCGTATTGCACCTTCCCGGGACGTGGAAGTAGTGTATGAAGAAATTGTTGCAAGCTGCCAACCAAGTAAGCCTGCGCAGGAACCTCATGATTGTGAGGGATTTGGACCGACCCCTGTTAATGATCTGGCAGGTTGCCTGGTTGTCTGAGTAGCATCGGACCGACCTGTTTGCCCATGAATGACCCCACGCCACGGCGGCCGCCACGATGGGGTAGATCTCGAACAGAGCCGAGGTAGTGGAGAATCCCTCCAAACCCTGGACCGCAGGAGGCCAGCTACCCCACAGCCAATCGTTCCCAAAAATGGCCGCGAAACCTGTGGTGGATGCCGCATCCGACCAGATTGATGGGGAAGAGTCCGACAGCTGAGGGAGGAACATGCTCCTGCCGTTCCAGGCGGACAGAAATCTCCTCCACATACCCAGATCTGCAGTGGCGTGGGCATCCAGGGGCAGCCTGTGAGAGTCGTGAAGGAAAAGGGGGAAAAGGCGCAGAAGCCGTGAAATGAACGAGCGACCCTGGGGGATGATGCGCATGGCAAAGTTCAGGGAACCCAATAGGGACTGTAATTCCTTGCGATTGCAGTTGCCGAGTTGAAGGTAATTGTCTATGTGGTTGAGAATAACCTGGATCTTCCCGAGTGGCAAACTGGCTTGCATAGAGGCAGAATCCAACTGAATGCCCAAGAAGGTGATGACTGTGTCCGGCCCCTCTGTTTTCTTAGTGGAGATGGGTACCCCAAGTTCCCCGAACAGCTTGATGGTGGCCCTGAGGCTGGCGGGAGGGGAGATGTTTTCCTCCACGAGTAGAAAGTCATCAAGGTAATGCAAGACCATCGGGCATCTTGCTACGTTCAAGAGCAACCAGCATAGTGCCTCCGCGAATGTGTCAAAAATGGCCGGGCTACTCTTGGATCCGAAGGTCAACCGGGAGAAAAAATAATAGTTTCCGGACCACTTGATGCCATGAAGGTGCCATAGCGACGGGTGAATTGGTAGCAATTTGAACGCATTGGCGATGTCGGTTTTGCTGAGCCATGCTCCGACCCCTGCTTGCCTGATGGCGGTGATGGCATGATCTATAGTGGTGTATTGGAGTGAGAATTCCTCCGACGGAATGAGGGAGTTGAGACTGGGGTCGGCTGAACCGTGTGGTGCCGATAGATCGATGATTAGCCTCTGTTTCTGGGAAGATTTCCCGGTGACGATGCCAATGGGATTGGTGCGCCATGTGGTGAATGGGGGTGTCTTGAATGGTCCTAGCATGAAGCCCTCTGCGACTTCCTGGGCTATGAGGGCGTCAATTGCGGTGGGGTTGCCTTGGGCGGATAGGAGATTTGGACATTCCAGGGTGCCCGTCGGCATGTGCAGGATGCCCGTGTGGAAGCCTTCTGTCAGCCCCGCCACGAGGAAATCCGTGAGATGTCTGGATGGGTGCTGAGCCATAAATGCTGTAAAAACCGGCATATTTATGGTCGATAGATATGGTTTAGAAAACATTTTATTTGGACACATTGATTTGGCATGTGCCCGGAAACAATTGGTACAAATGTGCAACAACCTACACCCGCTGAAATTGCAGGATCCCACATTGAAATTGTTACAAATCTGGGACTTGCCCAGAAACTTGATTGGCCGCCCCAGCTTGTCAAGGCTTGATTTCTCCGTGACCCCGGAGGGGCCGGCCGCTTGAGAGGGGGCTTGTGTGTCCGCCGCGTTCGGGCAGAAATTGGTGGTGTGGGCCGTGGAGGAGCAGTGCACACAGGCTGGCACTGCTCCTCAGGCCTGCGAAGTCTCGGCAAAAAATGACAGTGTCGATTCTTGCCCAGTTGGAGCGGACTACGTACTGGGAGAAAGCCCCTGCCACCTTTGCCGAAAAAGATCTATGGTAGTCATAGAATGCCGACCCCCCATATTTGTTGCCCAGGTCCACCAGTTTGTGCATGTAGAGGTCAAACTCCTCCCTTCTGTTAGGGTAGACCGTGCAGATGACCTCCCTGTAGATGCCGAAAGCCAACACAAATTCTGGAATAGACAGTTTTCTATTGAGGCGGGCATCCCTAGATTTGACCACAACTGAGACATCGTCGTAGGCATAAGTTTTGTTCTCAACAATATCTTGAGAGGCAATCAGGAGGGAGGCCAGGTTCACATCCTTACCTTCCAGAATGTCCCTTTTCAAGTGCTCCGGTATCATGTGCGCCGGGCTGACTTCTTGGTCATCTGGGTTGATGGATGGCACGCCCACTGGCAAACCGGATGGTGCCGGTGACGCTGCTGGTGGTGGCCCTGCCAAGGAGAGGGATGTGGTGACCGACTCCAGCCTCTCTAACCTGTCGTTGACCCTGGACATGGACGTCATCAAAGAGGCCAGCATGGCGTGTATATCCCCCGTGCTGGACTGGCTGGGTCCTTCCCCTGCCTCCGCGTTACTGGTTGACGTGCGCAGTAGTCGGAAAAGCTCCGCTTTCCTTGCCGTGGCGGGGAAGGGGATCTGCCGTCTCCTCAATTCCGTCGTGATACGCAGAATTGTCCAGGATCTGATGGACGCTGGGCTGGCAAGATCGTCTCCCTGGGCTAAGGTGATGGATCTAGCCGGAGTGCCAGGAAGGGAAAAGTTCTCAATTCCTTCCAGAGACATGCTAAAACAGAATAGTTTGTTAGTGTGGGGAAACACAGGACCGTGCTGGCAAGCTAGCTATGCCGGATGGCGAAATAATTAAGCCTAGGATGGTGACAGATGAGGCCCTGCTAATTGCCGAGCGGCTTGAGAGGCTCTATCTATGAGTTGGCGCGAGGGGTTGATGAGGCCACTGACGTGGTGGCAGGAGTGTGAGGCCTCTCGGTGACTTGTAAGACAGGACTAGGGAAAGGGAGTGACAGGTGAGGCCCTCTCTATGCAACAGCGAGGCGGCTTACTAACGAGTGGCGCGATGGGCGGCTGCCTCCGAGCGTGTGAGGCGGGGTGTTGGCCTCGCGGACCACTGACTGATGGCGAAGCCAAGAGGGGGTTAATCTAGTGGGATTCCGAAGCCCCTGATGCCAGCACGCTGACCCTAACTGAAATGTAGGAAAAATAAACGATTGAGCAGGTGTACGTACCTGGTAGCAAGAAAAAAGTCACTGGATACGTGCAGCGTAAATAAGTCTAAGCTTGACCGCCTAAAAGAGGGGCAGACAGAAAGTGTTATGACGAGAGTTGACTGTGGTCTGAACGTTTAGCATGACCTGAGAGGATTGCGCCGTGAGTTGCAACGGTGACCCGGTATAGTGGATGGTATGTGAAATGAGGCCCCGTGCCGTGGCGGAAGGTGTGAACGCGGACCTTTTTTTTTTTTTTTTTTACATGGCGGGTTTTACTGAGATATTGATGTTACAATTGAAAACGTTTTTTTTTTTTTTTTTTTTACCATATGGCGGGTTCTTTATTTATTTATTTTTTTCATGGCGGGTTTCTTTGGTGATTGTATGAAGCGTTTTGAATGGTGTGATATTGGTGGATTTTTATTGTACATTGATGTTGGCATGGCGGGTGTGTTCCCTGATGCAAGCTCTTGTGATGATTGACTTGCGCCCCCCCTGAATGCGCTGCCTGATGGAGGGGAGCGGTAGCTGGATCTGTGGTGCTGGTGCAGGGGTGTGCATGCGGCACCCCTCGGCTCCCCACCCCCACACACAGCGCACGCGCGCGGCACCTGTGCCGACCGCCAGGCTACCGCGCACGCTCAGCGCCCCCGCCGCGCATACCGGGACGCGGCGGCCGCCATCGACAGCGCGGCAGGAGGACGGAGGCGCGGGCCGGCGCGGCGGCGGGGGAAGAGGGGGACCGCGGCACTGGTGTTGGCTTGTGGAGGGGGAGCGTGTGGAGCGGCCGGGATGCGGCGAGCATCTGGTGCAAGTGAGAGGGCGGGCGTGCCGCTGATCTGGCGAGGGGTGTGAGGGGAAGGAAAAGTGCGTGGGATGATTGGTGAGGAGGGGAACGGCATGGTGGCTGCCATGGGAACCTGGTACACGTGTTGGCAGTGCTAGGAGTGTGGATGCGGTGTGGTACGCGTGCATGCATGACCGGAAAAAGGTGGCAAACATGAAACCGTGACTTGGTTGAAATGGAAATGGTGAAATGAAACGAGCTGGTACAGGGGCAGCCGTGAGGCCCTGTGCTGTACCGTATGAAAGACTCACAGTTTTAACGGGCAAAAACGTGACCCGCAAGGAACCAAGTGAAGCCGGACGGATGGAACCGGAATGCTCCAAATCCTGGACCCGAAAGCAACGAACTTCAGAAAAACAGCAACTCGTAAGTAACTTCTCCAGTTAACTCCACACGCGACTCTCTCTCTCTCAAGTTCAGACCTCGGACGGTGCAGGAGCCAGGTAGAGGGGTGCCCTAAATAGGCTGGAGGCGGACCTCAGCCCCTCCCACAAATCCAGGCCAAAGCCTTCACACATACGTAAAGGAGTCTTTATTCAATGTATACAGGGTTAGGACTGAATAGGGTGGTATCATTATTACAGGAAGAAAATTGAGAATAGAAGAAACAGCAAGGAAAAACACTTATGAAAAAAGGATACACATATTGCGGCACGTTGTTCCCATGGGAAGACTCAGTGGGCCTGTGTGTTATAATCAGACAAGAAAAGGTCAGCATAATTAATAGTACACAACCAGGAAACCTATATGGGTGTCTACTTGCAGTCTAGTTATAGAATATGTATTTCGTACTTTCTGTTTAATCCCCTTGGTGTTAGGGTTTGCAAATTGTGGATCCAGTAGGCTTCCCGATGTTTTAGCATCCTAATTCTATCCCCCCCTCTGCGTAGTGGTGGAACATGTTCTATGTATCACAGGAGCCAACTACCTAAAATATAACTTTTAATATAAATGCTTAAAAAATTACACAGAAGTCCCTCACATGGGGACTAATAGACATACAACACTTACAAACAGACACTGGGAGCCAGTTATAAGTGACAGACAGGGTGGCTGATCGTGATGGTACACCCAAAAGACAAACCATCTGGGTCCCTATTGTGTCCCTATGTTGTCCCTGACCTTGTCTCAGCCCAGAGATGCACCCTGATGGTGGGAACACTCTGTCCCCGTGCCTAGCCTGTCTGTCCTTAAAAGGCCCTTGTAGCAAGTAGACCCATATGGATGTCCGGGTCATGCATCAACGATAATTGAAAAAACGAGCAGGAGTAACGGTTACTCCACAGCAGTCAACAAGGAAGATGATCACAGCAGTGTAATTCAATTACCAACCATGTTAGAGAGTGCTAAATCAAGTCAACGGAGGATGGTCCAGCACAATATCTGAATCCCACAGTATGACAACAATGTTTACAACACTATGGGAAAGATCTCCATCTTCCATAGATAACGAAATGATACAGTCAATATATCAGGATAGATAGCACTCTTCCAAAATCATGAAGTATTACACTCAGTTTAAAGTCTCAGTCTCGACACGTTTCCCCTTAATAAAAGGTTCATCAGGAGACTATATCAAGGAGTATAGAAAAATGGGTTGCTGCTATAATAAAGCGGCTACATGACAACCATTCAAAAAGATGAAAGAAAAGAACCAAGGTTGCTGGAGCACCCCGAGGCGGTATTCCACTGTTGTAGACCAATAAGATAGTACAGGAACGAACAAGATAATAAAGATGTATAGTCATATATATAATGTACTTATCCGGTCCTGAGGGTCTCTCCATACAGTGATCCGCAGTCAGGGGTACTCCAGGGGGCTGAAAAAATGATGCTCCAATTTGCAGGTCGACACATTGACTACTTATACCCACCAGGTAGGGGCGGTCCCCCATTGTCCTGCACCAATCACCTTTCCCATATTACATCATGTGACCTCACATCCAAATAGACTAAGCAAGGTCCAGGAAATCCTACTGTGATGGTGAAGGTATACTCACAGAAACACTGATTATTAGGCCTAAATCGATAACGATATCTTCCTAGGGCTCTCCTAACCGCTTACATGGTGACTGTTTATCCCAGATCGTGGTTGGAACGCACGCTGAGATTTCCAAGATGGCCGTGCGTTCCACCTTCAGCACCCAATCACCGCCCGCCTGCGTCATCCGTGCGCAGCAGGCCCAGGCTCATGCGTTCCATAGCGGCGTGGTTATGCGTTCCACCGTCAGAACAACGCCACCCCAGCCCCAATTTGCCAGCAAAGTATATTTACTCTTGTCAGGTGGATCAGATAAGAGTACTGGACCATAATATTAGGATATAAAATCCAAAAAGGAGGACTACTAGGGGAATAGGTGAGAACCTGTGAGTGGACTAAATTAATGGAGTATATCAAAACGACAGGTCCAGGTAGGGGAATGAGGGGCAAGTGTATAGGGCCACACTTAGGCAGAGAGGGACTTATAAACATATTCCTGGCTACTCAAGTCATGTGTCGAATCGCATGCAATTTGCAAATGAAGTATATTTTAAGGTATATTTTTAATAAATAGATACAATAAAATAGATGATACGCGGACCATTCTGATGTATATAAGTCCTAAATTCTGAATATTAACACTTCATGTGTCGATAGGCTTTTAGTTATTTGTCAGAGGAGGATGAAGTAACGGGTAGACCAGAAGCAGGAGTACCAGGAGCCAAATATTATAGAAAACAAGAGAAGGTGAGCTGTTCATTCAAACCCGCTGGAGATTGCGACTGGAACCGGAAGATCCACTCCGACTCCTTCTGGAGGATCCTGCGGTCCCAGTCGCCCCTCCTGGGTGAGGGTCTGACCAATTCCAATGCGGAAAAACGAAGAAATCTCGGATCTCCGCGATGAGCTTCCCACACATGATTCGCAAGTGGGGTGTCTTTTTTGTTTTTAATATCATTAAGGTGTTCAAGTATGCGCTTCCGAAATTCTCTAAAAGTTTTGCCCACATAATCCTTAGGGCATGCGCATTGAGCCAGGTAGACAACCCCCTCGCTACGGCAGTTAATAAAATCGCAGATATCTTATGTTTTCCCCGTAACCGAGCATACGTTCATTTTAGTGTTATTGATATTTTTACATGCCAGACAGGATCCACAGCGGAAGGTACCAAGTGGTTTCCGATCCAGCCACGTTCCCTTGGGGACAGGCCCCAAATAGTGGCTATGCACAAGTCTATCGCGGAGGCATCTGCCTCTCCTGAACGTAATGCTGGGGCGGGGGGGAAGTCTATCCGATACATCAGGATCCATTAAAAGAATAGGCCAGTACTTAGTAATGATATCCCTCACCTCCTGACTCATGGTGTCAAAAGTAGAAATAATTCTTATGACCTCATCATTCCCTTTTGACTGTCTAGATATCAGAAGGGTATTGCGTTCACAGAGAGACGCATTCTGGAAGGCCGTCCTAAGAACTTGTTGTGGGTAGCCCCTAGTGGAGAATCTCTCTTGTAGTTTTCTGGATTCATAGTGAAAGCTCTCACGGTCCGAACAGTTCCTTCTCATCCGCAAATACTGTCCGCGGGGGATACCCTTCTTGAGATTCACTGGGTGATGACTGTCCCAATGTAATAGGCTGTTGGTGGCAGTGGCCTTCCTAAACGTGGAGGTGACAAGACCGTCCCCGGTTTTGGTAACCCTTACATCGAGGAATGTCGACGATTCTGGGTGAAACTCGGATGTGAAAGATAGTCCCAGCTCGTTGATATTTAGGGCCTTGATGAATAAGTCGAATTCGTCCGAGCTACCACTCCAGATGATGAACACATCGTCAATATACCTGGTCCAGAAGACGATCTTGTCACCCCACCAAGTTTGTATGTCTGGAAAGACCACTTGATCCTCCCACCAGCCCAGGAGGAGATTAGCGTAGGTCAGGGCACAAGGACTACCCATAGCGGTCCCCCTGAGCTGGTGGAAGAACTGCCCATCAAAAAGAAAAAAGTTGTGTGTGAGCACAAATTCAAGAAGGGTTATCACAAAGGAGTTATGTATCTTGTGGCTAACTGCCCTTGTTTTAAGGAACGCATGTGTAGCCATAAGGCCCTTCTCATGGGGAATCGAACTATAAAGTGACTCCACATCGACACTACCAAGAAACCACGATGGATCGATGTTCAGCGCTTCTATTTTGCGCAAAAAATCCATTGTGTCTCTTGTGTAGGATGGAAGGGAGGACACAAAACTTTTGAGTACACTGTCTATGTAAATACCACTGTTCTGAATAATGGAACCCACCCCTGATACAATGGGGCGGCCCTTGAGAGGGGACGTTCCCTTATGGATTTTTGGTAACCCATAGAATGTTGCTGTCTGGGGTTTTGTGGGGAGTAAGAAACGATACTCGGCATCACTAAACACATGGCTTGTCAGACCATCCTTAAGTATAAGTGTCAGGTCTCTCAGAAAAGATTCTGTGGGATCAGAGGGTAATACCCGGTAACAATTCTTGTCATTCAACAGTTGTTTACACATATGTTTGTATTGCAAATGCCCCATCACTACCAGATTTCCCCCTTTGTCTGCCGGTTTTACTATAATTGAGGCATCTTTTTCAAGATTTCGCAATGCCTCCGTCTCCTCCCCAGACAGATTGTGGAAATAAGGCTTCTTAAGGGGCAATCTATTAATTTCATCAGTGGCCATCTGTAGAAAAATCTCAATATGGTCATAGTTCATGGGTGGAGGTAATCTTCTGCTTTTAGGACGAAGATCTGTGAATGGTCCATGGCCGGGGGTGCGTGAGCCCTCTTCCTGGAGGTCACAAAGTGTTCTAAAATCTACAAACTCGCTCTCCTGCAAGCCCAATTGTTCACAAGTCCTGCGATTGTTGTTTTTCATAAATTTGTGCCACTTCAGTTTTCTAGAAAATAAATGAAGATCCTTAGTCCAAACATGTTCTATGACCTGGAACCGTAACTGGGATATGGAGTGTCTGTGGAAATGTGCCGGAATTGGTAATAAGAGGTTCTTCCGTCTGATGGTGGACTTGTGTTGACAAATTCTGTCTCGTACCTTTTGTGAGGTTTCCCCCACATATGCCAATCCAGACAGGCACTTAATGACATACACCACGTACTCTTACTCGCAGGTAAAAAAAAATATTTGTCTATAGACTTGCCAGTATGTGGGTGGGTGATGGATGAACCTTTCTGAATGTGAGAACATTGGGCACAGTGTAGGCATGGAAATGTTCCTTTTCTTTGAGTTGGAAATAATAGTTGTTGTGGTATACGTAAGGTGGTACCTATATCGGCCCTAACGAGATTGTCAAGTAAATTCTTGGGTCGCCAGTTGCATGGTAATATGGGGTGATGGAATTCCTCAACTTTAGGGTACACCTTCCTGAGTAATGGCCAGTGATTGCGGACGCTATTTAGAATTTTATTGTCACGACGGACAGGGTATAAGATGCACAGAAAGATGAACAAACAATTTCTAGGCGAGAAGCTGGGGATCAAGGTCACCTCCTGGCAAATCCCTACCAGCTCTCCCTATACTGCTATGCCCACATTCAGACCCTTAAGGTGGGAATAATGTGTCCTCGTGCTTGGGCTGAAAATACCCTAAAAACCCTAAGATGGTGAAAGGGGAATAGAGGCAGCCTGCTCCCTCAGAACCTGGAGGGGCAGGCATCTCTCTAACATCCTAGACAGCAAACCACAAGAGAACAAAAAACCAACTTATCTTTCTGAGCAGGAACAGCCAATCCTTCCTTCCTTGCATACACAGAGCCAGACAGGAGCTATAACCTGCAGGGAACACTGGGAGTGGGTGTGATTTAAACTGAAACCAACGACCCCACCCAGTGCACCTGAAGGGAGGCGGATCTAGCTTGTTTGATATGTGGTGTGAGTATTTTCTCTACAAAGATCGATAGAGGTGCTAAAATGGATTCTGTTGATGCCACAATAGGACGACCTGTGGGATTTTGTAAGTCCTTATGAATTTTCGGGAGGATATAAACGACAGGCGTGATGGGATGTGTTTTTATGAGAAATTCCATGGTTGGGGCATCAATGGTGCCCTGAGAGAGATGATGTCTGAGAATATTATCAATGGCCCTTGAAATGGCAGGTGTTGGGTTGTGGTCTAATTTTTCATATACACTCACCTAAAGAATTATTAGAAACACCATACTAATACGGTGTTGGACCCCCTTTTGCCTTCAGAACTGCCTTAATTCTACATGGCATTGATTCAACAAGGTGCTGATAGCATTCTTTAGAAATGTTGGCCCATATTGATAGGATAGCATCTTGCAGTTGATGGAGATTTGAGGGATGCACATCCAGGGCACGAAGCTCCCGTTCCACCACATCCCAAAGATGCTCTATTGGGTTGAGATCTGGTGACTGTGGGGGCCATTTTAGTACAGTGAACTCATTGTCATGTTCAAGTAACCAATTTGAAATGATTCGAGCTTTGTGACATGGTGCATTATCCTGCTGGAAGTAGCCATCAGAGGATGGGTACATAGTGGTCATGAAGGGATGGACATGGTCATAAACAATGCTCAGGTAGCCCGTGGCATTTAAACGATGCCCAATTGGCACTAAGGGGCCTAAAGTGTGCCCAGAAAACATCCCCCACACCACCACCACCAGCCTGCACAGTGGTAACAAGGCATGATGGATACATGTTCTCATTCTGTTTACGCCAAATTCGGACTCTACCATTTGAATGTCTCAACAGAAATCGAGACTCATCAGACCAGGCAACATTTTTCCAGTCTTCAACAGTCCAATTTTGGTGAGCTCGTGCAAATTGTAGCCTCTTTTTCCTATTTGTAGTGGAGATGAGTGCTACCCGGTGGGGTCTTCTGCTGTTGTAGCCCATCCGCCTCAAGGTTGTGCGTGTTGTGGCTTCACAAATGCTTTGCTGCATACCTCGGTTGTAACGAGTGGTTATTTCAGTCAACGTTGCTCTTCTATCAGCTTGAATCAGTCGGCCCATTCTCCTCTGACCTCTAGCATCCACAAGGCATTTTCGCCCACAGGACTGCCGCATACTGGATGTTTTTCCCTTTTCACACCATTCTTTGTAAACCCTAGAAATGGTTGTGCGTGAAAATCCCAGTAACTGAGCAGATTGTGAAATACTCAGACCGGCCCGTCTGGCACCAACAACCATGCCACGCTCAAAATTGCTTAAATCACCTTTCTTTCCCATTCTGACATTCAGTTTGGAGTTCATGAGATTGTCTTGACCAGGATCACACCCATAAATGCATTGAAGCAACTGCCATGTGATTGGTTGACTAGATAATTGCATTAATGAGAAATAGAACAGGTGTTCCTAATAATTCTTTAGGTGAGTGTACATTGGTATCGCTTAATTAGCGTAGTATTTCCTTGACATACTATGATTTGTTCATTACCACTAGTGCCCCTCCCTTGTCAGCTGGTTTAATGACCAGGTCCTTCGTTTGTTTAAGTGAATGAAGTGCTTGTCTTTCAATGTTATTAAGATTATTAGTGTACTTATACTGTCTGTCTCTGATTTTCCTCATAAACGTCTCCATATCTTTCTGCACTAGACCAACGAATGTCTCTACTGCTGGGTGGTTTTTGGGTGGTGTATATGTACTCTTCTTGCGTAGGCCTAGTTCTGCAGACGTGATTAGTGCTTTCTCTTGGGTGGTGGTGTTATGGGATGGGTTGATTTCTGAAAAATGTACCTTTAGACTAATATTTCTAAATAGACGTTGGAGATCAAGCTCGAATTGAAAGCTATTCAGAGTGTGAGAAGGACAGAAAGAAAGACCTTTTTGTAATAATGCAAATTTTGCTGGGCTGAGAGGGATAGAGGAAATGTTCACTACAAGGGACCCAGAGAAAGGACAGACAGATTGTACCTGTGATCTTGTAGTCACTGATGGTGGCTGTTGGGGTTGAATCGCGCCTGTTCTTTGTCCTCTGCGGGTGTTTCTTGACCTATATTATTCAGTTGGGTCGTCGCGTTGGCGTGATCCACCACTTGAGTTTGAGCGTTGATGAGTCCATTGATGAAGACCTTGTGTTTGGTCGTTTATTGTATTTTGAGAAGTCAGGCCAATGGTAAGCTCTAATACTTCGGTAGTCCTCAGTGTCCCTAAGAAATTTCTTCTTTTTAGAGGTCTCAATTTCTTTACATCTGTTTGTCAAGATGGTGGAGATCTTGTCTTGGAGATGGTTGTAATCTTCTTTAGTCAATATGCCTTGGAGTTGAGTTTCTATTGTCCGGATGGTAGCTTTGGTGTCCGTTATAGCTGTTTGCAAGTACATCACTGTCAGAGTCATGATGTTTGTGGAGCATTTATTTAATATTTGCTCAAATTTTGCACAATATTCCGAGTTATCCTTGAAGAAGGTCGGTAGCGTTCGGATGCGAAGGCCCCGGGGGATCATCTTTGTTTTAATGTATTCTGCGAGTGTAACACTGTGCAGTTCATAGTTTTGCAGCCGTTTTGCCTCTCTCTCCAAATCTCTCGCCTGAAGTTCCGATGCCGGGGTTTGCAAGAATTCACTGGATAGTGTAACCTGGGACAGCACCGTCGAGATCTCTTCCTCAGCAAAAGAAAGGGTGGCGTCGGCCATTCGGGAGGCAGGTGTTCTCCAAATATAGGAATAAACTTTGCAAATAAAGATTGGTTTCCACACTGCTTGGTTATGCTGCGGATAGGGTTCCCACCCCAATAATACTTTGTAAGCTCTGCACTGGTGGCACGACGATCCTGGTGCTTGCTGGACTTTCTTGGACGCCCTGAAGCCTTCTTAACAAGAATTGAACCTCTTTCCTTGAAGTTCTTGATGATCCTATAAATTGTTAATTGAGGTGCAATCTTAGTAGCCACAATATCCTTGCCTGTGAAGCCATTTTTATGCAACGCAATGATGGCTGCATGCTTTTTTTTGCAGGTCACCATTGTTAACAATGGAAGAACAATGATTTCAAGCATCACCCTCCTTTTAACATGTCAAGTCTGCCATTTTAACCCAATCAGCCTGACATAATGATCTCCAGCCTTGTGCTCGTCAACATTGTCACCTGAGTTAACAAGACGATTACTGAAATTATCTCAGCAGGTCCTTTAATGACAGCAATGAAATGCAGTGGAAAGTTTTTTTTGGGATTAAGTAAATTTTCATGGCAAAGAAGGACTATGCAATTCATCTGATCACTCTTCATAACATTCTGGAGTATATGCAAATTGCTATTATAAAAACTTAAGCAGCAACTTTTCCAATTTCCAATATTTATGTAATTCTCAAAACTTTTGGCCATGACTGTACATAGAAGTTTTCCTGCTGGTGGGGTTCA